>NW_005434418.1:21927-48085 GCF_000315625.1 Guillardia theta CCMP2712
TCCTCCTTCCTCCTTCTCTTCCCCTCCTTGCTTCCTTCCCCCCCTCCACCCCCCCCCCCCCCCCTTTCACTCCTCCCTCTTTCTCCTTCTCCTCCTCCTTCCTTCTTCCTCCTTCCTCCCCTCTCCCCCCTCCCCACCCCTCCTCATTCTCCTCCTTCCCCTCCTCCTCGTGCTCGAACAATACCAATAAGTCTTTCCGTCTCCTCATCTTCTCTCCTACCCTGCCCCCCCCCGCAACTCTCCCCTCCAATCTCTCCCCTCCTCCTTCTGTTCCCTGCTCCTCCCCAGTCCTTCCCCTTGCTCTCTCTTACTCTCCGCAGCATTCCAAGAGCAGATTACAACACCAGCGACAGGACACAAGTCAAGCTGTACGATCTCTTCCTCCGAGTAGGCGGGCACCCGGACTGTTACATCCCCAAGGTCTTTCACTGATGCCTGCCGAATCATCCGGTGACAGCCGTTACAGGACGAGGTCGGAAGGTTCCTGGACATGACTCTCGACCGTTACACCGAGTTCCTGCTCCTTCAGCTGGGCAAGGAGCTCGGCTGGCCAGCTGGGGTGTGGATAACGCAGTCAGAAGCCCCTCGTGGTCATCGCAGGTACAGAAGAGCCGTTTCGTTCGCCTCCAGGCCCTCCGCTGCTGGAGGAGGAGGAGGAGGAGGAGGAGGAGGAGGATCCGTGTGCGGAGCGGGAGGAAAGTTTTTGCTGAACGGAAGGGCCTCGGTAACTGTCGAGAGCACAGAGGAGAGAGAGGGGCGGGAGAGGGGGCGGGCGACAGCAGGAGCAAGAGAGCGGAAGCGAGGGCCCATCCATCTTCTCACTCTGCCGCTCCGTGGGCTGAGGGCGCTCGGGAAGATACGAGGGAAGAGGAGTTAACAGCAGTTGTTGACAAAGAACAAGTTACAGTCACTAGCCTAGTCTGATCAGCCTGCCAGTCCGCTGGTCCGGTCGATGATCCGTCTTCAGCCTGGCAGCCGTGCTGGCGTACTGCGCAGCGCCTGCACTGTGAGAGTTGGGGCAGTACGGGGGTGACGGAAGTGACTGTGGGCCCTGGCGCGTCCAGCCATGTGGTGTTGTACCTGTCTGTATCGTACAACATCACATGTTCATTTGAGCACATCTGATTCTGAAGAAGGGGCAAGCAGTGATTCTTCTCAGTCTTGACAAGATCAAAATCAGGATCATAACAATGTGATCGAGAGTCAACGTACATGTCGGTCAATCTTCTTAGAGGCTAGAATCCCTCCAACACGTTTATCTCTAAAGCAAATCAAAGAGATCAATCATTGAACCCCTCGAGAGCAGTCGAACTTGGAAAGGCCGAGCATGCGTTCCTTGCTTCAACAACTTTCCAAGACGGCAATCTCCCTGATAGAATGTGATAAGTGAGACGTAAGGGATGACGCGATTCGCAAACAATCCGCATTGCAGGAGCTGGTCCCCCGACCTGGTGACGAATTGCTACAACGGTATAGACATACTTCGCCCATGGGCGCGAACTTCGCAAGTAGCCATGAGACGCCGGCGGCCGTACCCACCAAACTGTCGATCATCGTACCTGGAAGCTAGGGTAGAATCTTTGTAGGCAAAGGTTTTCGCCTTCGCTCCGTGCCGCCCGGTCGTCCATCACTGCCTCTTGATACTCTTCCAGTCTCCATGACTCAAGGAGAAACACCTCCACGCCCCAAACCTGATCATCTTCCCACTTCACCTTGTACCTGGTCTGCATCGATGAAATAAAGCAATCTTCTATTCTCTTTCTTTTTTTCACGCCATCTCATCAACATATGCTGCAACATTTTGTGCGAGTCTTGCAGGAAACCATCCAGTATGAATACATGCTGAGTTTCATTATCCACAGCATTCAGCAGAGCTCACAGGAAGCCAGCATTTGTCTTCTGCAAATCAGTTTCACGTACAGTTTTCCTTGCAGCAATCCACTGAAACATGAAGCCAACTCACCCCCCAGACCTCCCTGTCACTGCAGAGCGAATGCAAGGCCTGCAAGAGACTCCGCTCGAGCTCCTTCTTCTCAACCGCATACTTCTGCTCGAGCTCCTTCTTCTCAACCGCATACTTGTGATTGGTAAGCCATCGCCTCTGCTCCTGGTCTTTGCAGCTCTTGATCATATCATGAGTTTGTGAGACAGACTCGAGCAGCAAGCTCACTAAGTCTCTCTTGCTGTCGTCTGGCTCGTCGTTCCTTCGCAGCTTCTGTCCTCTCGGGACTGATGTTATTGAACCAACTCTATTATGCAGAGAAGTCAAATGATTCGAACTTTATTCTATGATTTCATGGTGTTCTTATGTAGACAAGTCAATTCATGGTGTTCTTATTATGTAGAGAAGTCAAATGATTCTGATTTGATCTCCATTCTTTGATTCATCAGTCATCAGCGGCTTATTATTGAAAAACGATCACCAGTCTTTTACTCAAAGTTAAGTTTAATTAGTACGAGGACAATCAGGAGAGTACTAAAAGTCCAAAAGACAGTAATTACTATTTAGAAGCAGCCGTTATACTGCCCACTGCTGTCCCCAAAACTACTACCACCCGCGCTAGCTGCCTGAGGCGGGCTCGAAAAATGAGTAGGACCGGTCCTAGTACCACTCTATGACCTCCTACATATTGTAGTGGTCTAGTAGTACTCAGATCACTTCAGATTCATACCACAAGACCTAGTCGAGATACCGAAATAGAGCTTTTCCTAGTACCAGGTCTTAGCTTCCTAACGAATATGGTGGATCCTCTGTACCAGCCTCTCTTTTATCACCCCACCCTCAAATTTTTTCACAATTTCTCTTCTTCTTGGGGGTAGGCAGAACCAACTCCCCCCCACCCCTATGCTCATCAATTTTTACCCTACCCTACCCTATAATGTCATAAATTGGTCTTCGATTTCAAAGATGGTTTTATGTTAGATGAGTTTTGAAAATTGTTCTGAACATTTGAAACATAAAACTTATTTCTGTTGAAATAAGAAGCTTATTCAAATAATGTTCAAACCCTTCCTCCAAAGTTTCAAATTAAAAGGAATCAGGAAGTCGGGGTGGGTCTATAAACTTTCTGCTCCGTACCCCAATACCCCATTAGAAACTACCCACCTCAACGCTAAACCATGCACTACCCTACCTACTATGATGTTTTATCCACCCACCCACAGTCCAATCTTCCTTGACCCCTACCCCTGCAAATAAGTACGTTTTTTTTTTTGCCTACCCCCTGGACTCAGTCACCTTTTGGCTCACCAATTATTCAGTACCCCTTGAAACTCCCATCTTTTCACCTACAAATTTGATTGCCTTCTATCCCCACCCTGGTTTTTCATGTACCCCCTGCAACCCCTGAGAACAACAAATCCCGATTCGACTACCCTACCCCTCGTTCACGTACCATCACCCCACCAGGCATTTTCCGTCTTCGCTCACCCCCTGAGCATCACACCACTACCCCTCATTCTTAGGGATAACACCTCTGATCAAACCACGATTCACCACCCCCATATCTCATGTACCACCCAGTGAATAGGTCTCGTCAACCACCCCTACCCTCTTTCCCTAACACTTTTGTTACTCTGTGACACTATGGAGTACCCCCTTTACTATACAACTACCCTACCGTGTATTTGAAATGCTATACCCCACCCCTCACTTTGGCCTTCTTCTCCCGCCCCCTCCCGCCGCCGCTCAATGCTGGCTCCTCTTGCATCTTCTGAAAGCGGCAGTATCAGCCATTGCGCGTTCTCATAACCCGTTCATGCTTTCATGCTGTCCTGATAGCTCTATCTCAACGACCCTTCCTCCTCCCTGCTTCTGCCATATTTCCTTTTCCTCTTCCATCTCTCATCCGAATTGTTCCCTCCTTCAGTTCTCGACCACTGTATGCAAGACTCCATTCTGGCTTCTTCTCACCCCTTCATCAAACTTTTGATTTGATATCGTCGTAACATTCATTATCATTCATTCTAGCCCATTGAATTTCTGTACGCTATGCTCGAGTAGTCAGAACAGCTCAAATGGTCAGCAAGTCGTATTGCACGATGTTTTCCTAGCTCTGGGTGGATCAAGGCAGAGTTTACGTTTGGATGCATTAACGTGTGATAGTGCATGAAAACTGTAACTAACGTGGTAACTTAAGTTTCCATTTCACGAACTTTTGTTATGTTTGTCAAATGTTGAAAACCAATTCTGTCACGTTCTCACTTTCTTGCAGTGGCAAGAGCGGACCTGTACAGTTTGTAAATTGTGGATCAGATGGCCTGACATACACGGGGAATGCCTTCATTTTGATCATTGTATCTGGACAC
Source organism: Guillardia theta CCMP2712 (assembly GCF_000315625.1). Lineage (NCBI taxonomy): Eukaryota > Cryptophyceae > Pyrenomonadales > Geminigeraceae > Guillardia > Guillardia theta. The sequence goes on from NW_005434418.1 coordinate 26,236, forward strand.
ATTGTGCAATTCCATCTGTAAAAACGAACTGTAAAAACTGTAAATCTGTTGACGATCAACGGAGATAAAATGAGTGAAGAATACGAGGATGTTCTCCTACCAGGTACTGACTCAGACTGTCAAAGCTCACGAGACTGAGACGTGTTTACCAGGTACTTCTGTATCTAACAGCGGGCAGCATAGAGCTAGAAGGTAACTCAGAGATGGACATCTAAACTTGATTTGAGGGTTTCCCCAGTGCCCCTCCGGCAGTTGCTACCAACATGGCTTCCTTCGGCTTTGCCCCCTTTACGGACACAACTGACAGTCCATCAAACAATGTTGCTGACCAACAACTCAGGGCGAGCTTAGGTACTATTTTCTTCTGCGAAATTATACCTTTGCTCAAGATGTATTGCAATCGGATTTCTTTTGGTTCATTCGTTTCTATATACCTTGACACTTGCCTGCAGAGTATTACAAATACTATCACTCTCAGAAACCGATTGATCCAAGACTTCCTCCACCTTTGTATGATTGGAGGTAGAGAAATCGTTCGAGAATCTAGAGGAATTTATAGTTGTGTAGTGCACACGTCGACCTCCATGCCGACTCCGATTTCCTCCAGAGGTTTGACAACATGGGGATCCAAGACGGTCAAAGGTGCAGAAACTGTCTAAGAATCTTGTTGTGTGACCAGCTATACAGGGCAATGGATCCCAACTCTAACCTCTACTACAGTGAAGAGGGTGTGGGACTCCTTCCACATCGAGAAGAGGACGAATCATGGTCCCATGGTGTCGTGGAAGGTGCTGGAGAGGGTCAGGGCAATGTATCAAAAGCTAGTGGCAAGGAGTCTGAGAAGCATGCCTCTGGTAACTTTAGACTTTCGCTGCTGAATCAACCGTTTTCCTTGCTTCGTTCCTCACCTTTTGCTTTGCGCTGTGCAGGTTTACCCAACCTTCACAAGAGCGTTATAGATCGCATCCAAGAAGATTTTCCGAGGTATATTACTTGATCTTGACCCAATTCAAACTTATCCTTCGCTTCCAGAACCCCTTCTCCAGTTTTTGCTTTGACAGGGGGAGTGCCCCCTAAACCAGCGCACTCCAAACCGCTTCCGTCGCCTTCGAATAAGGTAACATCTTGTATTCTGCGTCGTCTGTGTCGTGTAAACTGCTGCTAATCAGGGAAAGAAGAATATGCACGTCATAGAATCAGAAATACGTGAACAGGTTTCATCCTGGGAGGCGTGAATGTAGATGGTGTGGGACTTACAAATGACATTCAGCAACGGGTTGAAGCAGGGTCCATGAATTACAGAACACTGGATTCTAGCAAGATGACTCCTCTGATGGGCGCTCTTCAAGATTCTGGATTTCAAGGGCTGAACTCGGGTAGAATCACGCTACCACCAGGGATGCAGCAGGTAAACTCTTTCACCAGCTCCGCGAAGTGTGCATTTGTATGACGTAACTTTTTACAGACCTTGGATATGGTGCAAGAGAGTGCAGAGGAGGAATACTCCAGAAGCTCCGACACGTCTGATGACAGGCCGATCGGGAGGCACGATAGCAACGAGGCTTATGCCGGAATCAACTGGATGGGATCCAACATGGAGAACAATCGAATGGGCAATTTGGGCAATGTTGATTTGCAGGTTGTTTGCGAGAGAGACATATTGCTACTGTGTGAGACTTCTAATATTCACTGTATACAGCATCAACTTGCAGCTCAGCTTCTCCTGCAGGTAATTTTGAAACGAATTGATCAGCGACATCTTCTGACTCTCGTGAACCAAACAGCAGCAGCAGCAGCAACAGCAGCAGCAGCAGCAGCAGCAACAGGTCTGAGTGATTGAAATCCAGGAAGGTTGTGTAAATTTTTGAATTTTTTAGACACAGCAACATTATGGACTTCCATCGAATCTCATGGGCTATGGAAGTAATTTACCCCCCGGATACCCACAGGTGGCACGACAATGGGGCTGAATTCGATTGCTGATTTATTTTGCGTGTAAAGGCTGGTGCAAATATGATGCCAGGAATGGCAAATCTTGCAACTGGAGGACTGAGGAATAATAATGTGCCATTCTCTGCTCAAATGGGTATGATGCAAGGAATGCCTCAGAATCAAATGTCGCCCATGGGCATGGGCTCGTTTCAGGTGTGCCTTGAACCTCGATTGCACATGTTTTTGAGACCTTCTTTTTCAAAGAACCCTGAGATGGAACAGCAAATATGGGCTCAACAAAGCGCTGGAGTAGCGGGACTGAACTCAGGCTTGGGTGGAGGGATGTCCAATCTGAACTCTGTTGCAATGCAAGGAATGATGGCAAATTTCTCAATGGGTGGTATGCGCGCTGGAGCACCTGGAGTTCAAACAGGAATGCAGGTATGCGCATTACCTCAGAAGTTGTGGTCCTGACAGGTCTTGTAGAACATGGCTGGTATGCAAGGGATGCCCAATATGGGAGCTGGTAGGGTTTTTTTTTTCATGATGGGGTTGTGGTAATTGTGACGATTTGCACAGGAATGAATCCGGCTGTTATTTCACAGATGAAAGCAATTTTTGATCAATTCGGAGGTGCGAATGTAGCACAGCAGATGCATCCTCAGATGCAGGACATGGACAGCGTGCTTGGCCACATGCATCAGTTGCAGAACATGAGTCTTGGAACTCCAGGCCACGCCGGCTCGAACGTGCCGAGTGGCATGCTCAATCACCAAGAGCAAGGGATGCGCGGGCGTCACTACAGTGGTGGAAAGTCTCATGGTGGAGATAGGGGCGGCAGATATCCAGGAGACAGTCAGCGCAGTCCTTTGCTGGAAGAGGTATGTCAATGACGCTGGGTTTTACAACTCACGCTTGCTGTTAGTTTCGCAGCGCGAAGGCCCGTAAGCTCGAATTACGTGACATTCTGTCCCATTGCGAGGTCACTGAGAGCAGAGTGCCTTTGAACGAGTTGACCGTGTTACAGGAGTTCTGTCGCGATCAGCATGGATCCAGATTCATCCAGGTGCTTCTGTTACTTTGGTTGATAGCTTCCGTAAATTTCCTTTACAGACAAAGCTGGATGGTGCCAATGCTCAAGACCGTCAACTCGTATTCGAGGCCCTGCTTCCCAGGTGTGAAAATGAGACAGAGCTTGGAGCCCCTGACTCGTTTTCTAGTTCCGTGGGATTGATGACTGATCTCTTTGGAAACTATGTTGTGCAAAAATTTTTGGAGAGAGGTGATGGATCGCGCTCTTCCTCTCTCTGATTTCGCTGACTTCGATTGTGAAGGCACCATGGAACAAAAGCACGCTCTTGCTGACTGCATGAGGACCAAAGTATGTCAAATGAGATCTCGTGAAGAATGGCAGGAATCGCCTGACTTGTTCTATCCCCCAGGTGCTTGAGTTGTCACTGGACATGTACGGATGCCGTGTAGTCCAGAAGGCTATCGAGGTGACGGGCAGCTTTTGACAGCCTGGAGCCTTGGCTGAAGCATCCCGTAGGTGATCGAAGGGCCGAGACAGGAGCAGCTCGTTCGAGAACTGCAAGGAAATGTGATGAAATGCGTCAGAGATCAGAATGGAAACCATGTCATCCAGGTCCTAGACGAAGAATGCATGATTGTCAATGACCTGCAAGATAGAAATGTATCGAACGCTCGGCGCCTGAGACCGTGCAATTCATTGTCGAAGATTTCATCGGGCAGGTTTGGATCGCAACTGTATTTTGGCAGGGATGTTCACTTGTGTTTCAAGGTGGTGCAACTGGCGATGCATCCTTACGGCTGCCGAGTCATCCAGCGTATCTTGGAGCATTGCAAACATGATCAGGTGAGCACGAACAGAGGTGATTTCAAGGGGATGGGTGGAGCTGAAGCCTGTGGGTTAGGTTGCTCCAATCCTCTCGGAGATAGTGAGAAGTGCAAAGGAGCTTGTTCACGACCAGTATGGCAACTATGTTGTACAGGTGAAGCATGAGCTGACCTGACGCCTCGTGGTATGACGGCTGTGTCGCAGCATGTGCTCGAGCACGGTAGAGGCCAAGACCGCGAAGCTATCCTACAGAAGTGCGAAGGACAGATCGTGGCGATGTCGCAGGTTCTTGCGTACCAAGTGTTCCCCCCTCATAATTGCTGACTTGTTTGTCTGATCAGCACAAATTCGCATCCAATGTCGTCGAGAAGCTGCTGCAGGTCTTGCTTGTGACGTGCGAGCTCGAATCCTGCTGACCCGATGCTCGAAACATGCAGTTCTCGGACGCAGAAACACGAGCGGTGAGTGGACCTGAAGCTGTGCGCCTGTGCCTTGCTGACAGTGAGTGCAGAGAATTCTCGATGAAGTCACTGGCAACCAGCCCTCGGGTGCCCCGTCGGTCTTGGACATGATGAGGGATGCCTATGGTACCTCTCACGCTCGTCACGTCAGTTGATTCACAACCCTGTCCTCAGGCAACTATGTTGTACAAAAGGCTCTGGACGTGTGCGAGGGTGTCGGTCAGTCGATTCTGTAGAGCCTGACGAGTCTTGACTCTTGTGCCGTCAGACCGCGCGCGTCTCATCGCCGCTATCAGGGAGCATCTTCCCGCCGTCAGGAAGTCAGTCGCTGTCTCCCCTGCCTCCCTGCCTCACCCGCCCTGCAGGTTCACGTACGGCAAGCACATCATCGCGCACATCGAGAAGCTGGAGGCCATGGCGAAAGGCTACCCGAGCGACAACTACGGCAACCAGATGATGATGATGCCTGACGCCGGCATGGGCTACGTGGGCTGCATCGACGACATGCAGGCACATGGTCAACAAGGTGTGGCAGGTGGTGAAGGCTCGTGCAGTCAAGAGACTGATGCCAGCGCAGGGCTCATGCAGATGCAGCAGATGAACGCCATGGGGCTTCATGCGGACCAGAGCTGACGGGAGGAGGGAGGAAATGGGCTTGAAGGGGAGGAAGGGAAAGCCAGTGTAGAACATCTGTTGCAGGTGTTGGACTGGCAGAGACATCAACTCCATCGTTTCATCATGATCGTTCGTCATCGAAGTGTACAGATGTGAACAGAGTGTCGACGGCATGTTAAGAGAATGTTTCAAATATTGTATACACGTGTACAAGAGCCGAAATCTCAAATGTAATTACAAGACCTGCGGCTCGAGTATTGATTGGTAAAGGAGACAGGGAGAGCCGCTGTAAAACTTGCCGGCGTTCCTGGAATGTTTTGTATACTGTGTCTTATTCTTGTAGAGTTGAGTAGATTCTCTGTATTTAGGACCCTGTTGAAGACTTTTCTAAGTTTTTCTTTGACTATAAATGATCCATTTATCTAAACACCAACAGTTCTCCTCCTCTATCTCCTCCCGCACTCACTTGCCGTTACTTCCAGCGTTGTCATCCTGGTTTCCCTTCCTTCTTCTCGTTACCCTGCTCTACCTCTCCTGTCAGAGGAAGGTTTCGTCACTGCACCTCCTGCTCCCGTCATCGGCCTCTACCTTACTCTCCCACCATCACCAGTCGCAGCTCTGTGCCGTCTGCATGCCGCAAGATCACGGTGTCGCTCTCCTGCCCTTCTTCAAGTTGCGTACTGATCAACTCTTGCCTTGTCATCGGCTCCAGCACGATCTCCTCTTGTTCCTGCTCCCCTTGCCCGACGTCTTCGCCATCCCCCGTAGAAGGACCAACGTAGAACACCCGCAGACGCACTTCCTCCTCCCCGAGGTTCGCCAAGTGCAACGTGATTTTCTTCCCCCTCCTCACTCGGTACTTTCGCTGCATGTCGCCAGTCTCAACAGCCTTCAGCCTCCTCTCATCCTCGTTCTCTTCCTCAACTACCACCACCTGCAGCTTCAGCCTGCTGATCCCACAGAAGTCGTGGATCTCGTCCAGCGTCAGCTGAGCCAGGTTCTTCCTCTCCTCCTCAGGAGCAACCAATTCGGAGTCTGAACCTCTGGAGACTGAACCTCTAGGGCGAGGCATCCGTCGTGGAGGAGCAGGGGCTGTACCACCATGATCCTCTCCAACTTCTCCTGCTGCTCCTTGCTGAGATGCTTCTCGTCAAGGATGAACATGCGGAGGATCGCAAACTCCTCGTCGTCCTGCTGCGTCAATACGATCCCCTCGCGGATCATCTCCATTACCATCTCCTTTCTCTTCGCCCTCGCCAGTGCGTCTCCCTCACCTGCCAACCCCTCCTTGCAGCTCACCGCAAACAGCTCACCGAGCTATTCCAAACGTCAGTACTCCTCCTCCTCCCCCTCCTCCTCCTCCTCCTCCTCCTCCTCCTCCTCCTCCTCCTCCTTCTCACCTCTGCTTTCAGCCCTTGCCTTCCCTGCTCACGTCGGGCAGCGGTGCTCGTTGCACCGGTCCTCGTATTAGCCAGGCCCCTCTCTGCAAGGGCGTCGAACCAGCTCCTCACGCTCTTCCACTTCCCCGGCTGCTCCCCCCTCCAGCAGTGGCTCGTGACGATGCTCTCGAGCCCGGCATCCCTCACCCGCATGTTCACCTGTTTGTCCTCCTCCATCAGGTTGAGGAAGACGCTGCCGAACACGCGAGGCATGCGGAGCAGGACGACGTAACTTCCCTCATAGATCACCTCCTGCTTGATCGGCTGATACCTGAGGCCCCACCTGCTGTCGCGGAGGAAGTCGATCACGTTCTCAAAGAAAAACTCGACGGCAGCTCCGTTCACTGTGGGTTTGCTGAAGGTCTCCTTGAACTCCTCGAACAGTTGCTTCACCTGCTCCTGCTCACTTATGTGGGAGGAGTTGTACATCAGCCAGCGAGAGACGAAGAGCACAGCGGCAAACGCCCCCCTGCTGTGCTCGTCTATCAGTCGGAAGCTCTCGTACCAGTCGAGAGCTTCGAAGAGTTCTTCATACGACATGCCGAACACGTGGTCGTTCAAGGAGGCGGCCTCGTCCTCGTCCTGGCAGCAGTGGTAGGAAGTGAAGATCTGAATGAGTTGCGTGCCGAACCAGCTAAAAACGACTTGAGAATTACCACGGGACTCGTAGAGGTCTCGCAAGTGGTTGTGCTTCCCATCATTCAGATGGCTGGGCGACACACTCACAGCTTCCCTCAGGATGGTGTGCAGAAGAGAAGCCAAGGACCTTTCTCGGTGGATCTCAGCGCTACAAACACTGCTCTCCATCGTTCTTGCTGCTTCTCGCAATCCGGGTTCCACAGGACCTGCAGAGAAAGCAAGCATGTCGCTGGTGGAGGATTGAGGCATTTCTTTGGCTTCTCTCCCATCGTCTTCATCCCTATCGGTCCTTGTTGGGCCGATGCCTCTTGACTCTATCGGGCAGACTCGCTTCGCCTCTTCCTCATCGGTGTCGCTGCTACTGAGATCTCGATGCCTCGTCCTTAAGAACAGATAGCTCACCTTGTCGATCTTTGAAAATATTTTTTTCACCTCTATCTCCGCATCTTCCTGGCTCATCTTACACACAGTTTGATAATTTCCAGTCAGCCAAGTCTTCTCCGACTCCACTGCTTCTATGGACGGCCAATGCATCATCTTGATGGCCGATAGTTGATCATCGCTTATCCCCGGAAAGAAACTCCTCAGTCTATCTTCGTCGACGATGCACTTTTGACCAGAGTCGACTCGGCAAGCCTCGTTGATTCGATCCATCACTTGCTCTGTCGACGGTTCTCCTCCCTCTGCAAAAAAAACATATCATCTTTCACCGACTCTCCCTCCCTCCTCCTCCCTCACCCTTCCAAAGCTTTCTTATCGCATATGCTCCTCGAAAGAACTCGTGCCACTTGTTGACCTTATGTTTACAAGCGCGTTCAGCCACTGCCTGGCCACCACAGACATGGATAGGGTTGGCCCATCTCTTGCCGTCGTTATTGGAGTGTTTGGTCAAAGGGCATGTGTGGCAGAAGAGAAAATCTTTCTTGCATGAGGTGCATCTGTGCGTCGCAAAGTGCTGATTGACCTCCTGTCTCGAGATCTCGAAGGGAGGAACCTGCTTCCCTTTCATATCACTAAAAAACAGGTCCCGGCTGCTGTTGAACGCTATTTTGATGATTTCTTTCATTTCATGGTTACATAATCCCATGGCTGTACTCGAAAGGTCCTGAGGAGGAGGCACAGGGAATGTTAGACAGAATCATTGTTGTTCCCCTCCTCCTCTCTATCCCATCCATGGCATATGTTAGACAGAATCATTGTTGTTCCCCTCCTCCTCTCTATCCCATCCATGGCATATGTTAGACAGAATCATTGTTGTTCCCCTCCTCCTCTCTATCCCATCCATGGCAAAGGGTGATCAGGATTTTCCCGTCAAAGTGCCTTTTTGGCGCCGTCTGCCAATCCCATAGCAACTTCAGGGCACTATACTAGCGGAATCATAACCGACTACTCTATGCCCTTCGTATCAACTGACTATTACCATTCAATCTTCTTTCTACTTCGCCCTCATCTGCACTCAACTGTGAAGAATGCCCTTGCCCCTGCCCCTGCCCCTGCCCCTGCCCCTGCCCCTGCCCCTGCCCCTGCCTCTCTTTCTGATCCTGCCTCTCTTGCTCGTCCTCCTGCTCGTCCTCCTGCTCGTCCTCCTGCTCGTCCTGCTCCTGCTCTGCTCCTCCTGCTCCTCCTGCTCCTCCTGCTCCTGCTCCTGCCCCTGCTCCTCCTGCTCCTCCTGCTCCTCCTGCTCCTCCTGCTCCTCCTGCTCCTCCTACTCCTCCTGCTCCTAGTTCCGCTTCCGTGGTCCCATCCCAGCATTCCCTCATCCGACCCCTCTAGACACCCACCCCGCGAACACCCTCCATACACAAGTGTACCCCCTCATCTGGAGATCATCCCTTTTTCTGATATATACCCCTACTTTTCTCTCTCTGAACCCTACCTTTTGGACGTGAATTACAGATGTCCATGACAGATGACCCCTACATTTATCAACACAGCACCCCCTGATCCCAAGACACACCCCAGCTTTGACTACCCCCACCCCTCTGTATCTAGTCCACCTTCTCTTCCTCTCCAGTACCACCCCTGTAAACCCCTGGAAGTACCCCACCCCTGATAGAGTCGGAGGTGGCCCCGACGATGGAACACTTGAACGGTGCGGGCCCGGCGGCCCCCGGTGCTCGGATCGCCGGGACTCGGGCCGGACCGTACGGTACGGTAGGCAGTACGGTCCGGTACGCCGGTCCGGGACCGTCTCCGGGAATCACGACGGCACGGGTGACGGGCCGGCCCCCGGCGAAAGGGCGGCAAGTTGAAGTGATTCGGGCCCCGGGGCGCGGCACTGCGGCAGTCCGACCGTCGGACGGTCTCCGACTCAACGCCGGGGCCTCACTGCGGCACAACCGGGCACCCGGCCCAGTGGGACGGTGAATCACTGTGATAGCCCGCTCATGAATGATCCGCCGGAGTCCGGAGTCCGGCGCTCCCAGGCTCCCATCCGAAGGCACGGCCGTGGACTCCGGGAAGGCGCCGTCGGTCCGATCGAGTCCGTGAGTCACGACACCTCAGTCGAAGCTGACGTCACGGACTCGGATCACTGCCTCAGCACTGCGGCAGTGCCACGGTGACGCCTGCCAGTTTTACTCAAAGTTAAGTTAAAGATCAGTACGAGGACAATCAGGAGAGTCGAGGAGGCTTGACCTTGACACTGTCGCACAGGCCAAACGGCGAGAAGAGAAAAGACAGCGAGAACCAAACCCAATCCTGCCTCAGTGACTGCTGTCCCCCAAACTTAACTGATACCCTCACTTAACGGCGCGCAGCCAGTGATGTCATCATGATACTTATTACTACACTGAGCCATCACCGCGTGACCCGGTCACGAATGTTCTGGATATGTCTGACACCACCCGCCGTTCCTATGTGCGGGTAATTGAGGGGTGGTGGGGGTGGTAGCGGGGGAGAGTTATTGCATTGACTGTCGAAACAGCTCCTTGTCAGAGTTTCGTATCTTCATCCTTCAAGATATCCCTCCTCCCTCCTCCCTTACCTCCTCCCTCCTCCCTTACCTCCTCCATCCTCCCTCTCTTGCTTGCCACAACCTCCTCCTCCATCGCTCCCCATGACCTCTCCTATCACTCCCCTCCCCGTCTTCCTCTCCTACTTCGGCTGCAACGCTTCTCCAGCCGTCGTCTCAACTCCCGACAACCTCGTCACTGGCTACAACTACCTCCCTTCGTCCGCCCGAGGCCTCGCACACACCGTCGACGGTCAGGCGCCCCACTTCCCAGCAGCTTGCCCAAGCACCAGCAAACCATGCCATGCCTGCGATCCGGCATTGAGTCCGAGTCAACCAAGGACGAGCCTGCGCAGAGACGACGCATGGAAGCTTTCAAGACCCGGACAGCAGCGCGAGTCAGGACAGACATGCGGGAGTCAGAGCATAGCAATGGTATGGGCGAGGGCGAGGATGAGGAGAGACGGAGGATGGGAGGAGGTGGAGGTGGTGATAGTGGTGTGCTACCTTTTGGATGGGATGCGGAGGGGATAAGATTTGTACTTGTAGGGTATGAGAAACTTTTGATGTGTGTGAATAGATGAGAGAGGGAAGGGCTTGATGGTCTACACACTGCGTGATCCATCCACGTCGCTGCTTCCTCACTCCCTCCCATCCTCTCCCTCCCATCCTCTCCCTCCCATCCTCTCCCTTCCATCCTCCTCTCCCTCCCATCCTCTCCCTCCCATCCTCTCCCTCCCATTCTCTCCAAGTATCTGCCACCTCTCTGTAGCACTCTCCTTGCCTCCCTGCTGTCGAAAAAGGGAAGCAGCTAATGCGCTTGTCGTACATTTGCATTAGATGGAGGAAGGAGGGAGTGAGGGGGAAAGGCCCTGACTCGAGGGGGAGAGGGAGGGAAGAGGAGGGAGGGAGGGGGACGGAGGGGGACGGAGGGGGACGGAGGGAGGGAGGGAGGGGGACGGAGGGGAGAAGTTCGGCAGGGAGAGAGTCCGTTGGCTGTCGTGCTGCTGCTCCATGACGCAAGCCCAAACGACTTTCTGCCGCCGACATCAGCACAGGATAACTTGGGTATGAGGACGATTGGCTTGCCGTCCGACAAAAAGAAGGAGCAGATTGGTTAGGAAAGAGGAAGAGAGAAGAGAGAAGAGAGTGACAGGGAGCAGGGAAGGGCATTCAAGCTTTATTAAAAAACGTGTAGAAGGGATACAAGGTTTGACAGGGCCGGTGGTGAGGAGGGGGACGAATGAGCTCAAGGAGGTGATAAAGGCTCGAGTGCGATCAGGTTGGAGGTAGCGAGAGCGCTCGGTAGTGCTTGCCTGCTACCGCATATCCTCGCGATCCGCTGCTGCATTCCCCTTGCTGGTCGAGTGTTGCTCTTGCCAACTGGCGTGCTCCAGTGGGGGGCAACATGCGAGGCTGCGGCTTGCTGCGAGGGCTGCACGAGATGGTCTGGGAAGAGTCGAGCCAGCAGACCTCTCCCTTCCCGCCTCGCTCCTCGTGATCGCTGTGCGTAGGATCCTCCCCAGCCCAGTCGACGGGCTCGCAGGCACGCAATGACTCGAAGTCGGTGACGAGGTTGCGTTGGTGGGAGACGACGGCCGTGAGGGGGCTGGAGCCGTAGAAGGAGAGGAAGAGGGAGAGGGGGCAGGGGAGAGGAGCAGGAGGCAGCATCGAGCTTGTGGAGGGAGGTCGGGCGGCAGTGAAGGGAGGGAGGCAGGGAGGGAGGAGGAGTTGGTGGTGGGAGGGAGAAGATGAGTGAGTTAAAAGGGGGCTCAGGGGGGCCTGGATATCTTATTTCACAACGATTCGGTGGGGCAACCCTGCAGGAGTAAAATGGATTCTATCCGGGACTCAGCTGCTGACCGGAAACTTATGACTGACGGGAGAGGTGAGGGCGGTCAACATATCCTTCACCCAACTTCTCTATCAAGCCGCACGTGACTGCGTCATCAGCCTCCGAGTCAGGCGCGTTTTCGGAAGTCACTGGTACCAGTACAGGCCCCACTGGTGATTCAGCGGCTCGAGGGACTCGAGGGGCTCGATGTGAACGGTACCCGGCCGCTGTTGTTGTAAGCTTGACAGATTCAACCGTTGACAGATGGCGCCGTCGGTGGCAGCGTGATCAGTCGGACCGAATCGACACACTGTGACACGTGATGTGAAGCTGACCTCCGTGCCATACTGCAGCCTGTCAGCCAGATACAACAACGCTTCGGGGGTCACACGCGTGCAAAAAGACTCCTTTCCGTAGGGGACTGTACCAGGAATCTACTAGGTTACGTGACCTGCTTTCCGGTGACTCAACTTCATATAAGAAGTTCGTCCTACAAAGTTGAACCCACGGCAGCCCTTCCTTCCTACATCCTACGTCTCCTCCCCCTCCCTCCCTCCCTCCCTTCACTGCCGCCCGACCTCCCTCCACAAGCTCGATGCTGCCTCCTGCTCCTCTCCCCTGCCCCCTCTCCCTCTTCCTCTCCTTCTACGGCTCCAGCCCCCTCACGGCCGTCGTCTCCCACCAAGACAACCTCGTCACGGACTTCGAGTCCTTGCGTGCCCGCGAGCCCGTCGACTGGGCTGGGGAGGATCCTACGCACAGCGATCACGAGCAGCAAGGCGAAGAGGGAGAGGTCCGCTGGCTCGACTCTTCCCAGACCATCTCGTGCAGCCCTCGCAGCAAGCCGCAGCCTCGCATGTTGCCCTCCACTGGAGCACGCCAGTTGGCAAGAGCAACACTCGACCAGCAAGGGGAATGCAGCAGCGGATCGCGAGGATATGCGGTAGCAGGCAAGCACTACCGAGCGCTCTCGCTACCTCCAACCTGTGATCGCAACCCATCGTAAAGTTCTCTGCAAGGGCGAGCTCTGATCACTGGTCATCAGGAGGAGAACCCCTGGTGGGCGACAGAGAGCGCACAATACGGGTGGTGTCTCCTGTGGCGGTACGAAATTCTGGACCTAGAGGAGGAAGAGGCAACAGATCGTAGTTGGTGCATGCCACAGATGCTCGCTCGTGCGCAAGAACCCTCACTGCCCTTGTGGTTTATCTTGACTGTAACTAGAATGGTCGACGCTCCTTGAGGATGGGTCTAGCCCCTTCCTTTCATAGTATGTGTCATAATGCTATCGTGATCGTGTTTGTGTGCATTTCAAATAAATTTGATATTTATCCATCGTTCATGTGTCATTGCAGTGAGTGCCTTCAGCAGTCTCTGTAGAGATTCTGCAACCCGTAAAAACATTCAAGAGCGTGTGTGATTCAAGCTGATCGCTCTTGAACTTGCATTTCCTCTTTGCGCTCGCTTCCTCTCTCCTTTTCACCGCCAGCAGTTCTTCAACTTACACCTTCCTATTCGACATTTTTCAATGGCCTTAACCTCAATTCAGCGCAATGATGCGAATGGATCACGCAGTGTGTAGACCATCAAGCCCTTCCCTCTCTCATCTATTCACACACATCAAAAGTTTCTCATACCCTACAAGTACAAATCTTATCCCCTCCGCATCCCATCCAAAAGGTAGCACACCACTATCACCACCTCCACCTCCTCCCATCCTCCGTCTCTCCTCATCCTCGCCCTCGCCCATACGATTGCTATGCTCTGACTCCCGCGTGTCTGTCCTGACTCGCGCTGCTGTCCGGGTCTTGAAAGCTTCCATGCGTCGTCTCTGCGCAGGCTCCTCCTTGGTCGATTCGGACTTGTTGCTGGATCGCAGGCATGGCATGGTTTGCTGGTGCTTGGGCAAGCTGCTGGAGAGTCGGGCACCTGACCGTCGACGGTGTGTGCGAGGCTTGGGGCGGATGAGGGGAGGTAGTTGTAGCCAGTGATGAGGTTGTCGGGAGTTGAGACGACGGCTGGAGAAGCGTTGCAGCCGAAGTAGGAGAGGAAGACGGGGAGGGGAGTGATAGGAGAGGTCATAGGTAGCGATGGAGTTTGGCTAACGGTAGGCTGGGAGCCAATGGATGAGGAGCCCGAACGAGGAGGAGGAGGAGGAGGAGGAGGAGGAGGAGGAGATGGTGGTGGTGGAGGAGGGTGTGAAGTTGAGGGAGTGGCCGAGAGAAGAGGGGGTTTTGTGAGTTGGGAGGCCGAAACCTCGTCGGTTCGACAGTCAATACAAAAACTCACCCCTACCACCCACCCCACATACCCCTGACTTCTCCCTATGGAACAAGGGGTAATCACGGACTCACCCGCCGAAGGTGACAATGTAGTTACACCTGGCTTGTCAGCTGCTGACGGGGCCTTACAGCATAAAGATGCGTCCCATGGTCAGCAGGGGCCACTGGGCCAGTTTACTACCAGATAAATGAGAGATACACGAGATTGGTCACGATCTGATATGAGTTCAGCCTGCCAGTTATTATTATCAGTACCGCCCATGTGCTAGTCACGAGTCGGCCTAGGTTCACGTACCCTCGGCTCCCGGGTCACCGGGTCCACTGGCCGTCGCCGCAGTCAGAACTACCCCGGTCCTTCTACTACCGTACTTGGCCGCAGCGTGACTCAAACGTGACCCAGTGACCGACCGCCGGGCCCGGGTTGCTGATGAGTTAACTCCGGGTGAACCGTGACGGTGCGTAACGTGGCAGTGTCGGCCCGTCACGGGGCGTTGAACCGTGGACTGGGAACAGGCCCAACTTCGCGGCCTCCGAACCCTCGGGGCCTAGCAGGCTGGCTGTGGGTCTGCCGCCGATGTGACTGGGTCCGAATCTGAATACACCGTGACTACTGTTCTGCTACTCGTCTACTGTTACGGTCAACTGAGGCTTCCGCGGCGCGGAGATCGAACTTGGAACCGTTGAACTGAATTCGAACAAGTTTATCTACAGGGTTTCTAGTACTTCTACATCGACGTCTTCCTCGCAAGACTATCACTATCTGATCACTATCACTATCACTATCACAGTCTCAGGCTCCCGAAAGGGAGATGGAGTTGGGGAAGAGAGGATGGAGGTTGAAAGAAGAGCACTGGACCTCGACCAGCGGCGAAAGCTGCTTTGGCAAGTACTCGGCAAAGCTCTGCACGAGAGGTAAGAGAAAGAAAGGAAAGGAAAGCGGGTAGCAGGTGGGGAGAGGAAGTAAGACCGGTCAGGAGGTGAGGAGGTGAGGAGGGGGTATCATGAGCTGTACGCCACCTGAGAGTCGAGGATGTTTCTAGGAAGAATCATTGAGAGAGCTGAAGAAAGCTTGCCGTCCTCCTTGGAGGCGATGTGCTCCGTCCGAAGCTCGTCAGCTGTACCATTCCTTACAGGAGACAGCGGCTTGCTCTGTTGAGATGTTCAGTGTGCAGAAATGAAGACAAATGAAGGAATAGGGAGAGGACGAGGAGACCGCAGAATGGAGGACAGAAAAGGGGGCATGAGACAACGGGAAGCAGGGATAGATCTGACCTGCTTGCGGATGAGTCGGGCACTTACGCTCATGTCATTTGCAGGCTTGTCCGCGATGAGCAGCTGAGCCTCGGGGCAGAGCACGTTGAAGTCGCTGCGGAAGCTGCCTGCTGCCTTGCTCTTGAGCAGCTCTCTGAGCGCGTTGGAGGAGGGAGAGCCCGGGAGTGGCATGGTGCGGTAGCGCGTGGGGACAGCATCGATGCTCTTAGTCAGTGCGTTGGAGGTAGCGAAGGTGAACTCGGCATCAACATGAACCTGCGAGTGAAAGAGTGAGGGAGGAAACTTTCGGCGAGGAAAGAGGAGGGATGATGAAACACGGGAAGGTCAGGGAGAGGGAGGAGGCAAGGAGTTCGAAAGAGGGAGGAGGTCCAGCGCAAGTTGGAAGGAGGAAGAAGGAATGACCTCATCCTTGTCTTTGACGAACTCTTCGTTCAACTCCTTGAACTCAGCGAGGTATCGACGCCTCACGCTCTCGATGTCTGACAGGAAGTCGCAGTTTGACAACACCTGGGGGCAAGTGAGTGAAGGTGTGTGGACCTGGAGGAACGACGATGACAGGAGCAGAAGCAGGAGCGAGACATTGAGGAGGGGAGGACAAGACCAGCCAACAAGCTCGAGAAAGCATTTCGAACACAATCCAACGAGACAAGATCCATTCATGCCACACTGTCCACCTGCACGTTCTTACCTCCATGTCAGCAAGCTTGTAACACAGGCGTGAGAACAAGGATGCGGGGGCGTGGATCTGCCCGACGAGATGGTCGAGCAGTGTGACGATCAGGAGCTGCTTCTTGTCCAGGGTGTACGCGTTCCTCGTGTCCTCATCTGGAGCCACAGACAGGAGTACACGTCCTCCTTTCCGTCCTGCCCAATCTCACGTCACCATAGCACAGCTCGCGCACAAAAGCTCGCGCACCATGATCGCTGTCGGGGTAGGGGATGCCTGAGAACTCGACAGCTGACGAGCGAGGCACGTAGAGCTGAGGGAGGCGCTCCTGCGGTTCTCGTCAGACGATTCGATATTAACGCCCTCTCCTCCTCCTCCTCCTCCTCCTGCTCCTGCTCCTTCTCCTCCTCCTCCTCCTCCTCCTCCTCCTGCCTCTCTATCAGTCTCTACCTGCACGATGTCGACAGAGGAGAAGCACATGCCAGCAATGAGAACAACTGCCAGGGCAATCGACCCCTTGGAAGTCTTGGAGCTTGCGGCTTGTATGGGCTTGACTGTCAGGGGAGTCGCCGGCAGAGTTGAGGTTTGTGCTGGAGTGGGAGGAAGTCGACCCTGACCCATCAGCTGCTTCTTGAGGAAAGCGTTCTCTTCAATCAGATGCTCCATCCTGAGCGTCAGGGCCGCCCGCTCCTTCTCCAGCTGCTGCACCTGATCCCACGGTCACCCTCCAGCAACAGGCGTCAGCTCTTCCTAACCTGCATCTCCAGGGCCTCGAGGTGGTTCTTCTTCCTCTGCCTAGAGAGCTGTGCGGACTCCCTGTTCTTGATCAGCCTCTTCTGCTTCTTGAGCAGCTTCTGCTCATCGGGGGTCAAGCTGCTCGGATCTCTTCCTCCCAGCGTCGCCAGGATCTCGTTGGCCTGATTGACCTCTGCTGTGGTGGGCTCAGGCCTCTTCAGGAGGGCAGGCAACCTCTCGGGCTCTTTGCGCTTCTTGCTGCCATTGAGGTTGTACACGTAGGGCTGAGGCTGCATCGGAAGGGACGTCGGCGCTGGTCGTTCATGTGCAGCCAGGCTGGTGCTCGCGCTGCTGGGTGCAGGCGCTGGTGCTGCTGGTTTCTCAGCTCCCTTGCTCTCCTCCGCCGCTGGTGACTCGTTCCCTTCCATGGAGTCAGAAAGAGAGATGGTAGTCTGGAGCCAGGCAGCCTCTTGCGGAGACTCTGCCTCCTCGCTGATGCACTGGGGAGCAGGTTTCGTCTCGTCGTAGAGGAGGAAGTCTTCATCGCAGGGAGTGAAGTCTTCGGGCGACTGGTAGATCTGGTGCAGATAGTTCAGCTCGAAGTCCCCGAGCTCCGACGTCCCAGAGCTGTCGGGCTCTGGCGAGGGCCTTGCGCCCTTCTCTGCATCTCCCGCCTCGAAGCTCGTGGTCAAGTCCACGCTCCAGTCGGTCATGACCTGAGAGAGTGGCGGTCAGAACAAGCCAACATGCTGCGGTGAGGTAGGCTAGTCCACCAGCCTCAGTTCTTCCTGTTTGTCCTGTATGTATACCCTTCCTCCCCCTCCCATCCACACACCCTTCCTTTCAACCACGCTCCAAATATCAATCTCCTGCATTTTTTCAGGTGGGGATTCTGCAGCGCAATGCCTGCTTGTGTGCTAGTGCTGCCGCCACACTCAAGACGCCACGGCCGTCGTTAGCAAATCTCACTGTGCACTGTAATCAGTCTCCTCCAGTTTCTCCTCTATCCTCCTTCACCCTCATCCTGTCTTCCACACTGTTGTTCGATGTCTCCTTTTCCTTCCTCTTCCCATCTCCTTTCCCTCCCCTCCCCCCCCCTCCTCTCTGCTGACCCATCCCACAAACGCTCCCGCCATACTGCTGATCCAAAAACAAATACCGTCCAATTTGGACTCTACCAGACTACCCCTACCCTTGATTTCAGTCCCTTGCTAGCTGAGCACCCCACTTGCTGCCCACCCCCCACCTGTTCACTTGAGGGGACATTTTGACCCAATACTACCCCTGCAGTTTCCACAATCAACTTCCACATGAGGGTAGGGTCTTCCAGTTTTTAACTTTTAAGAGTCCATCCAGTGCTTATAAAGTGGGGAGGGTAGGGTAGTATCAGAGCTCTCAGAAGTTGAATCATGGGGGGTGGTAGTATATGAGGTGTAGGGACGCGGACAAGGTGTAGCGCTCTAACGACTAGTGGGGGTGGTGTAATAAAAATCATCACGGGTGGGGTACACATGTATGGAATGTCGGGATCCGAGTGGGTAGGGGTGGTCACCAAATGGGGAGTGGACCTGAAGTTGAGAGGGCGGTCAGGATAACCAAAGCCAACCGATTCTGAAGTGTGGGTGGGGTAGTAGTATCGAAGACTATGACCACCCGTACATTTTAGACATACAAGGACGGTGCAGGGAAAATGCAGGGGGTACTGGGTGGCTTTCCATGTCCATTTATTCTTGAAGGGCAGAGCCAGGTGATCGACAGAAACCAAGGGGGTGGGTATGGATCCTAGACTTAATGCTACATAGACCGGTTATCTAGACCAACAAGTGAGAGTAAATCAATGGTGGGGTACTACTTTGTCGGAGGAACTAGAACAGGGGTAGGAAACATCAACATCTGTGTGAGTCAAAGGGGGTGGGGTTGTCCCTAAGGGTGGGGTGGTAGTTCTCTTTTTTCCACCCATGTTCGATTTGAGTTCGATTTGTTCTCCTGCACGAGACTGTGGTAAAGACGCAGCACGTAAAAGGTATTTTAAAAAATAGAATGACAACAAAGATAGAGGCTTTCACGATTTTTACATTATTTTAATATCTATATGTGTATTTACTCGGGTTGTTTTTCTGAAATTAATCCTTTCTGAATTTTATAAATTACTTTTGATATAAATGGTTTTATATCTTGTGCAAGCAAAGGTGTCTCGTACCCATTCCAGCTGGTCCCAACCGAGAGGAATCGAAAAGTTTGGTTTTCATCCAATAAACCTATTTTACTTCACCACAAATTCGGCACTGCACTCGTAGCAGCATTTCGACGGACTCGGTCTTGCCACGGCCGCCGGTGACTCCGGCCCGGGCGGCCCGGCGGCTCCCGCGGCGGGCCGAGGCGATAGTCACGGTACCCGGTACTGCGGAGCGCGCCGGGCCGTTGACGGTTTGACAACTTAGTAGGCCAGCGGCGCGCCGCCCCGGACGGTCCGGCCCCCGGGCTGCCCGGCGGCCTGTCCGACGGCCTGCCAGGGCATAGGTAGGCTGAGCCTGTAGTAGCCGGCAGTGTGCCTCAGAACCGTACCGTACCGTACCTCGGTGGGTCGGCTCGGCACGGCCGCCCGTGACGCCGTGACCGGACGGTCACTTACCGGGCCGCCGTACCTGACTGGGGAACTTTGGAACTCGGAACTCGGCGCCGGGGTCGGACTCCGGAGCAGGCTCAGAGCCGCCACGGTGCCACCACAGGCCGGCGGCCCGCCCCGGCGCGCGGGGGGGGCGGGGGGGGGTTGGGAAGGCGAGGCCCGGAAGTTCGGAACTTAACGGCGCCCGGGGCGGCCGGGCCACTCAGCGGCCATCGATCGGATCTCAAGATCTTGTCGGTACGCCCTGTGTCCAAATTGAGGCGGACTGCATTTCCATTATCCACCCCTACCCCCCCAAACATGGTAGGATAACCCCCTTCTTTGGTCCACCACACTTTTGCTTTGATCCACCCCTACCCCTCAGAAATCATCACAAATTGTGGGTGGTGGAAGGTTCGACTACCCTACCCAGGAAATAAAAATGTACCTTTGAAAGTGTGTGTAGGATTTCATACCACCGGGGGTGGATGAAATTTTATGTAGTACCGGTGATATGTTGGACAAGGCAAGATAGGGGGGAAATTGGTGGTGGGGGTGTAGAGTATAGTCCAGGAATGAGGGGTGGGGTAGTATTCTCAAGGGGTAGGTACACATTGAGGTGGGTGCTAGCGAGTTCTAAAGGAGGAGGAGGGGTAGATGGAGGAGGGGTAGTTTTTGGAGACAGGTGGGGGTAGGGTGAGGAGTCCATTTGGGACAAGATGGTATAAATTTTCTCAGTAGGGGAGGGAGCGGGGGGAAGCGAAGGAGACGAGGAACAGCAGAAAGAAGAGGAGCAGGAGGAGCAGGAGGAACGACATGCAGAAAGTAAGAGATGCTCAAGACGTGGGAAGAATGACATAGTAGACAGACCGAAGGTCGGGGGAGATCGGTCAGGATAGGAAAGAGGGAAAGCTGTACCAAATAGTCGAGTGGAGGAGGAGGAGGAGGAGGAGGGGAGCATGAAAATCTAGAAGTAATCGGTGAGGTGGCCTTGAATCTTAAGGGACAAAAGGGAGGGAAGTGGAGAAAAGAGACTGGAGCTTTCATTCCGTCGAATCCCATCGTTTTGACATTGTTTTGCTCTACCAGGACCCAGCCGTGGTGGTCGCAAAGTGATAGGTCGATGCCTCTTTTGTCTTGCTATTCAGATCTCCGATCTCGTCCTGCCCGTCTCCTCCTCCTTCCCCTCTCTGCCTTGACCGCCCAGCAAGAGCTGTAAAACCCAAGTCAATTCCTGCGCCACTCGCAGCGCAAGACATGAGATTCGTTTTGATCGCCGTCCTCGCATTCCATCTGCTCCTGTCCTGTTCCTCCAGTATCATCTCCTCTCCAGAGGCTCGCCGGCCGTCGCTCCTGCATGCTGCGGGTCGGGGTCTGGAAGAAGCTTCCCGCCAAGCAGCTTCCCGCCCGAGGAGGAGGCAGCAGAAGAGGTGGAAGTGGGTACTAATAGGCGCCGAGCAGGAGGATGTGTTCTCAATCACTCTAAGAGAGGTTCAAGGAGCGGCAGCAGGAGCAGCTGGAGCAGCAGGAGCAGGAGCAGGAGCAGGAGCAGGATGCACGGAGACGAGGAAGGTAGCAGGGTTCGAGCTGAGGGATACTATGAGGGAGGGCTGGACGCGATGCCTGACGGCAACTTCCTGCTCCGGGAGAGAAGTGGTCTTGTCCTCGGGACGGCAGATAAACGTCACGGCGTTCGAGCGCTTCGTGGAAGAGGAGCTGGAGGTAGGAGAGGAGGAGGAGAAGGGGAGGAGAGAGAAGTGGGAAGGGAGAATTTTTTGTGAAGTAGGGTGGGAGGAGGAAGGGCGGTTGAGGTGGAGAAAGGAGGAGGCAGAGAAGGAGGAGGGAGGAGGGAGGAGCTTGCTGATGATGCTGATGGCAGGGGAAGGAGGGGCACCTGATTGTGTTGGTTGACACTACCTCGAACTTGCTGAGCTTGAGCGCTGAGATCAAGAGAAGAATCGTGAAGCTTTTGTGCGATCCTTCAAGCATGGTGAGGGGAGGAGGAGGAGGCAGTGGCAGTGTTGGGGGATGGGGGTGGAGCTGGAGGATGGAGGAGAATGGGACGAGATAGGGGAAGGGGAGGGGGCAAGGGAGCCTGTGCAGGAGCAGGAGCAGGGAGAACAGAGAAAGGGCAGTGGGGTTGGAGGTAGGAGGAGGAGGAGGAGGAGCAGCAGCAGCAGCATGAGCAGGAGGGGAGAGAAGAACTGACGATACTTTGAGCAGGTTGTCGCCTGCCTTACAGAGGACTCAACGAGGATGCTGGTGTCTTGCGAGGAACTGGACGCGCAATGCGTCCTGGTCGCTCAGTCTCCCACCATGTTCAGCTCTCTCGCCCAGTTCTCCCTCCTTCAGGAGGAGACCATGGAGTGGAGCAAAGGTTGTTCTGTTTTTCAGTGTCCTCCTCCTCCTCACCCATCCCCCACTCCCCCCCCGTCTTCTACTGCTGCTCCTGCTCCTGCTCCTGCTCCTGCCCCTGCCCCTGCCCCTGCCCCTGCCCCTGCCCCTGCCCCTGCCCCTGCCCCTGCCCCTGCCCCTGCTCCTGCTCCTGCTTCCCTCTT
>NW_005434417.1:0-667 GCF_000315625.1 Guillardia theta CCMP2712
ATCCATCACATTTCGTCGGACACTGGCAGATCGGCATGCCATGGAGATAGCAGTCGAGCATCTGAGCATAGCGGTGCGGGAAGGCCTTGAGGGGGTAGTAGCTCGAGACTCGCATCGGAGAGGGGCTCAGGTCACGCTCAGGAAAATGAGCGAAGATGGTAGACTGCAAGACCCTATCCTGCGACTTGAGCGAGACATAGGATTTACTGGCAGAAGGTAAAAAGTGCCTCAAGCAAAACAAAGCAGGAACAAGCTGAACCTCCAGGCACACAGTCCACAGCGAGAAGCTGCACAATCACACACAAAACACAAGCCCGAAAAGAACCAGCACTGCTGCCACCCAGACGCGGCAGCGCCAGCCCAAGCGCGAAGCCGCGCAGACAAGCAGCCTAAGGGTCAAGCAATCAAGCAACAAGCAGCAGGAGCATGCAGGGAGGAATAAAAATCCCTTACACGCGATACCCGGAGGCAGCCGACTGACCACTGTCAGTCGAGACGTCCGCTGCCGCCACAAAGCGGGGGCGGCCGCCTCCAGCGTCAGCTGCATGGGTGAGGCGCTGATAGGTGGCGGCGCGTTTGCGAGCCAAGACCTCAGCAGCAGGGCCGTCATCAGGCACGAAGTGCCGACCAAACGCCGCATCCTCAAGAGGCATTGAGCGCTGAGCAA
>NW_005434417.1:1063-29657 GCF_000315625.1 Guillardia theta CCMP2712
AGTGGATTTACTGGCAGAAGGTAAAAAGTGCCTCAAGCAAAACAAAGCAGGAACAAGCTGAACCTCCAGGCACACAGTCCACAGCGAGAAGCTGCACAAGCACACACAAAACACAAGCCCGAAAAGAACCAGCACTGCTGCCACCCAGACGCGGCAGCGCCAGCCCAAGCGCGAAGCCGCGCAGACAAGCAGCCTAAGGGTCAAGCAATCAAGCAACAAGCAGCAGGAGCATGCAGGAGGAATAAAATCCCTTACACGCGATACCCGGAGGCAGCCGACTGACCACTGTCAGTCGAGACGTCCGCTGCCGCCACAAAGCGGGCGGCCGCCTCCAGCGTCAGCTGCATGGTGAGGCGCTGATAGGTGGCGGCGCGTTTGCGAGCCAAGACCTCAGCAGCAGGGCCGTCATCAGGCACGAAGTGCCGACCAAACGCCGCATCCTCAAGAGGCATTGAGCGCTGAGCAATGATGTCCGCCAGATACCAGATGAAGCGGAGGGTGTCAGGATGCAGGGTACCGTCCGTCGAGATGGCAAGAGGGATGAACGCTCGAGGAGGAGTAGTCATGGCATATGCAGCGCGATGTTTGCGAATGCGTCGAGGTTGACCTCCCCCCACTTGGTCAGGTCGGCAGAGCTACCAATGTAAGGGTGGACCAACGTCACGTCCGCCATCAAGCCCTCGTACTGCTCGGACCCTCGATCGCGGATTCCAGGAATGCCAGTGGACCCGATAATGGATTTACTGGCAGCCTCAAGCAAAACAAAGCAGGAACAAGCTAAACCTCCTGGCACACAGCGCACAGCGAGGAGCGGCACAATCACACACAAAACACAAGCCCGAAAAAAACCAGCACTGCTGGCACCCAGACGCGGCACCGCCAGCCCAAGCGCGAAGCCGTGGATATCGCCCTTCATCTGGCGGCCATGAGGATGGGAGGGTACCTGCCGTCGAGAACGAGGATCCCCCACTGTATCGATGACGCTCTGAAGACCAGCTTCGTTCAGCATCGACCGAATCGTACGAGTAAGGTTGTCATGCGCCGTGGGAAGCTTGGAGGATCGGCGTTTGCAGGTCTGGAGATGATGTGCAGCAACGGAGGGATCGAGCTCGCGCTGACATCCATCACATTTCGTCGGACACTGGCAGATCGGCATGCCATGGAGATAGCAGTCGAGCATCTGAGCATAGCGGTGCGGGAAGGCCTTGAGGGGGTAGTAGCTCGAGACTCGCATCGGAGAGTGGCTCAGGTCTCGCTCAGGAAAATGAGCTAAGATGGTAGACTGCAAGACCCTATCCTGCGACTTGAGCGAGTGTGTCCTGCGGCTGTGCAAGGTGAGGATATCACGCTGCTGATCGGTCAGCGCAGCGCGAGCATGCACATGGCGAGGGAAGACGCGCATGACAAGAGGGGTCACATTTCGCTGCGCAGGGGGAGGAATGAAGTGCTCATGAGACGAGTCGACGAGAGCGCGCAAACCAGGGATGTGTACCACTGATGCCGGGGGGCGTCCTGCGTCATCAGGCACAGCAGCCGGGGCAGGTGGGATCGCCGCGCCATCTGCAGCCGGACGGTGCAGGAGCCTTGACACGACGGTAGAGGATCGCTCCAGCATTATGAACGAAGTCGTGCGCCTCAACGAAGAAGGTCGCCAGAGGATGCTTCTGGGCACGGAGAGATCTCGAGCAGTGAACGTCCAGGCTATGAGGAGAGGGCAGCGTCCGGGACATCGGCTGGTCAGAGTACCAAGCGAGGAAGCGAGCGATAGCCGTATAGTAAACAGCGGGGTGTAGACCCTCAGAGGCGTCCCCTCCCCGACTATGCGGAAGCTCCCGCTTGAACCTCGCAAACTCGAGCAGGTCGGGATGCGCGGCGAGGTACTGCGAGGAAGGCCAGCGGTGGTATTTCTCAAGCGCCAGGTGGACAGAGAGGTCAAAGCGACGAATCTGTGACTGGACCCGCGGGAGAAACGGAGATGACCCCTGGAGGAAGAAGCGCAGCTTCTGGAGATGGCTCGCCCTCACCAGCGTCTTGAACATGAAGCCATGCTGGACGAGCCCGAGCTTCGAGAGCTCTTCGTTGAGGGTAGAAACCTTCGCTCGGAGCTGACTAGCATGAAATCCATCCGTGCCGATAGGCAGGCCGCCAAGTGTAATCCCGCCAGTGACGACCTCGAAGTGAAGAAGTTGAGTCTTGAGACGGCGCTTAAGGCTCTTCTTCAGCTGCGAGAGATCAGGGTGTTGATGCCAGGAGGGGATGTAAACTTTCGACTCGCGAGGTTGAATCTCTAGCTTCAGATCAGCCAACATGTACTTCTTCATAGCGGACGTAGCTGCAACGGCATCCTCGAGTGGACCGACAAGCACGACGTTGTCAGCATAGGCCAAGACTCGAACAGAGGGAAAAAGATCTGCGATATGGAGGAGCAGGGGGTGGATACTGTGGCAGAAAAATACGCTGGAGGGGACATCGCCCTGACAGACGCCCGAGGTACACTGAACGGAGGCTGACTGACTTTTGTGAAAGAGTCGAAGGTCAGCAGAGTCTCCATAGTAGCTGGAGAGGTAGGAGGCGAACAAACGGAGATGCTCGCAAGAGGGCAAGCTTGCGCCTTCAGTGATGCTCCCATTAGTGCTATCAAAGTAGTCGCGACTCGCACGTCCCTCGATTGCATCGAAGAGAGCCTGGCGGTCGAGGGAGTTGAAGGCGTTCTTTGCATCCAAACTCACCAGCACTGTGGAGTATAGGATTTACTGGCAGAAGGTAAAAAGTGCCTCAAGCAAACAAAGCAGGAACAAGCTGAACCTCCTACGGAGAAAGGGCAGCCGCCGACAAGAGAGGAGCCGGCGTTGCCCGGGGGTCCGCCGGGGGCAGCGGACGGTGGCACCCACTGTGGGGTTGGCAACATCCTCATCATCACCGCTGAAGGGGCAGGAGCGCTGACGCGGTTTGCGAGAACTTCAGACAGCCGTCTCGATCGAGTCCGAACTGAATCGCTCGAGGGTGAGACGAGAGGAAGTGCTGGTCAAGAAATGAGCGAATCGCTGCCGAGGCAATGCCCAAGGACCGTCGTGACCCGACCGATGCCGGGGAGGAAGCAGGCGAGCTCGGACCAGCAGCAAGCACCCCAGTGGTGTCGAGCTCTCCGGAGGCACCCGACGTCACAGTGAGGGACGGAGACGCCTCGCCAGCTCCGCGCCGGTCGTCGGGGCCACTCGAAGGGTGTCCCCCATCGGAGTCGGAGACCTCCGGCGAAGACTCCTCGGGCGACTCGACAAAGTCCGAGGAGGAGCTGTCCTCTGGCTCGAGAAGTGCTTGCGCCCGCAAGGGCGTCATGCGCCTCGCACCAGACAGGAGCGCCTCCAGCGTCAGCTGCATGGTGAGGCGCTGATAGGTGGCGGCGCGTTTGCGAGCCAAGACCTCAGCAGCAGGGCCGTCATCAGGCACGAAGTGCCGACCAAACGCCGCATCCTCAAGAGGCATCGATGGATGCTGTGGCAGAAGAGTACGCTGCCACGGTTGTACGGATTTACTGGCAGAAGGTAAAAAGTGCCTCAAGCAAAACAAAGCGTTTAGCTTGTTCCTGCTTTAAATCCGTACTACCAGCGTACTCTTCTGCCACAGCATCCATCGACTCTACGCTGGAGGGAAAGAGTTTTACAGCGGCTGACTGATCCTTGTGGCAGTGAAAGAGTCGAAGGTCAGCAGAGTCTCAGCAGTAGCCCTTGAGGGAGGAGGGGGGGCTTAACTCGGTCAGCTTAACTCCTTGAGCTTAACTCGGTCAGCTTAACTCCTTGAGCTTAACTCGGTCAGCTTAACTCGTTGAGCTTAACTCGGTCAGCTTAACTCGTTGTGCTTAACTCGGTCAGCTTAACTCGTTGAGCTTAACTCGTTGAGCTTAGCTTTAATGGCTGCTCATTGAGCATCAAGATTTGCCGACGCGTGCGGGTGTCGCTTGTGCAGACCAGAAGAGACCTGAGGGCCCGTGAGCGATGGAGCAGCTCCTTCCATCAGCCTCACCGCGTCCGCGTCATCCGCTTGACTGACAGTCTCAGCAGCTCCGCCAGCTGTGAGCAAGAGTGTTGAGAGGAGGCAGGGAAGCAAAGGGATCCTCACCTGACTGCTCCACAAGTTCGCTGCAGAGGTTGAGCAGGTCGCGGATCTCTCGTTGTCGTCCCTCCATAAACTTCAGCATGTGCTGCATCTTCAGCTTTCTGACAGGCGTGACCTCCGCCGTGCCCGCGCTCGACGGCTTGCGAGCCTCGTAAGTCTGAACGATGCTTGAGATGTGATTGCACTGCGAGCTGACCATGGGAAGCAGAACTTGCTGCAGCCGCAGCTTCAGCATGGTCAACTTGTTCGCTCTCTCTGCCTCTGCCATGTCACTCGCTGCAACGAGCGCGTCGATCTCGCTGGCCGTCACTTCCATCTGCTCTTCGAGACAACGCTTAACAGGCTCGAGGGCAGAGATCTCTGGGGCCAGGAGGGAGGACACGAGCCCTTCGCTGGCAGCAGACGCTGACGGGCCCGTGGGCTGCTGCTAACACGTCAAGAGGTCTCAAGGCAGTCAAAGAGCTCACGCTTCCACTCGAGAGCTGCCCGGCCAGCAGGGACGGAAACGAAGTTGCGGGAGCCACGCCGGGGAGTCCGAAGAGTTGAGGGGGGAGGGGGGGCAGTGACGGAGGCGTGAAGGGTGAGGGAAACGAGAAGCCGGTGCCATGGCTGCGACAAGTCAAAAGATTGAGGGAGTGAGAGCGACAAAGAGATGAAATTTCATCGCCGCACCTCGTTTGCGGAGTTCTCAGCAAATCCACACCCACGGCTCGAGCGTGAGCAGCAGCTGCCGCCGAAGCTGCTGCTGCTGCTGCTGCCGCCGCCGCTTGTGGAGTTTGTGGAGAGTGAAAGGAGGACACATGAGGTTCAGTAAGGTTTCGACGCGCAAGGGAGCTCTCGGCAGCGTTAGAAGCATCGCGAGGTTCGGGCTGATGCGGATCAACGGCAGACGGGAGGTTCGAAGGTCGCACCTCCTCTCGGCTAAACGAGTTGGCGACTTGCCTGGCAGGACTGGGTGGGCGAGGCCTCTGGTACCATCAGAGTCAGCAGCGCCTCCTCTCTGACTCTCTCACCTGCTCTTGTCGCTGGTTCTGCACCTCTCGCTCGCCTGCTGCTTCTTCGGCTTGTGCTGGCACTGGCTGGGCGTTGTCAATCTCAACTTGCATACGACACGTCGGGCACTGGCTGTGCTCCTCCAACCAGGATCTCAGGCAATCGAAGTGGAAGATGTGACCGCAGGGCAACTTCTTGGCGTGAGGGGGCTGCATCTCTTCTCTGCAGATGATGCAAGTGTGATCCATCCTAGAGAGCTCTTCTGCCGTGGCGTTGGGGAACCTCGTGTTCATGTTGACAATCACTCTTCGATAGCGAATGAAATCAGCAATCCGCTTCTTAAAGTTCCCAAACGTGTTGTAGAGGTCCCTGACAATGTGTAGTGGAATTCCGTAAAAGGACAAGACGATTGAGAAGAAGATCAGATACACGAAGAGCTGAAAGAGGTCACTGATGAGATTCAAATAGAAGCTGTAAACTGCCTTGTTCGACCACCTTCCATGTCGTCTCATGTCAATGACATAGAGCATGTACTTCAAGAAGGTCGTTGTGATCGTGCTCGCGAGTATCACGTATTCGAATGCAAATAGAATCAGGAAGGAAGGGCCTTCCAAGAGAAGGGTTTTAGCTTGCCAAACAAAGAAGAAACAATCAGTAGTGAACAAGATTCCCATCAGCATCAAAATTCGGATGTGAGTCAAAGTAGAGACCGCAAGCTCCGTATGGAAATGCTCCACGCGGAATTGTGACAGCCAATGAAAGACTTTGACAAACAAGAGAACTGTGAACAGAAAGACAAAGCGAAACTTCAACTCCTCTCGGAATATGGTGAGAGCCAGACAAGTCTCGGTGACGGCAAACCAAATCTTCTCGTAGAGGCGAAGCTCTTCAGTTGGTCGCAAAGAACCGAGAAAGATCTGTAACCAAACACACTCAGCGACACCAACAGACTTCTCCTTGTGCACCTTGCGCACAAATTGCGCGAAGATTAAGGCAGCCACGAAGACCATGTTTCCCATCACCGTCACGCAGAGCTTGTTCGTCCCAAGATGAACAACGATGGGATAAAATTGCTTTCGCACCTAAAGAAACTTTCAAACATTGGAAGCACACAAAAGATTTCACCTGCACTGCATGCGTAATGCATGCAACAGTGGCTAGAATGGAAAAGAGACAGTATGTGCGCACGCTGATCATCGTTTTGGTAGAAACGCCACACGAGCAGAATGACTTGAATCAAGATCCCGCAAGTTGCTCAAAGAAGGATCATTGAAAGAATTGATGAACTATAGCAGTTGCTTGGCTGCAAAACTTCCTGTACACAAAAGAGAATTCACGTCAAAGTTCGGGCAAGGCCCTAAAAATATTTCACAATCGATTGTGACAAATAAACTTCCTCCCTTCCGCTGTTCTGTTCATCACAAAAAACTACCAGTTCTTCTGTTTTGATCTCTACTTCCCTCCCCTCTCTTCCCCCCCTTCTCTCATTTTGCCTCTGCTGTTCTCCCCTCCCCTCCCCTCCTTGCTGTACACATCTGTCGACCATGATCTGTATCTGTTCATTTCTATGCTCTCCCCTCCAATCTCCTCCTTGCTGTACGTATCTCTCTCGGCTATGATCTCGATCTATTCACTCGTCTTCTCTCTCAGTCTTCCATCATCTATTCACTTGTCTTCTCTCTCAGTCTTCTATCATCTCTTCTCTTCTCTCTCAGTCTTCTAGCATCTCTTCTCTTCTCTCTCAGTCTTCCATCATCTCTTCTCTTCTCTCTCAGTCTTCTATCATCTCTTCTCTTCTCTCTCAGTCTTCTATCATCTCTTCTCTTCTCTCTCAGTCTTCTATCATCTCTTCTCTTCTCTCTCAGTCTTCTATCATCTCTTCTCTTCTCGCTCAGTCTTCTATCATCTCTTCTCTTCTCGCTCAGTCTTCTATCATCTCTTCTCTTCTCTCTCAGTCTTCTATCATCTCTTCTCTTCTCTCTCAGTCTTCTATCATCTCTTCTCTTCTCTCTCAGTCTTCTATCATCTCTTCTCTTCTCTCTCAGTCTTCTATCATCTCTTCTCTTCTCTCTCAGTCTTCTATCATCTCTTCTCTTCTCTCTCAGTCTTCTATCATCTCTTCTCTTCTCGCTCAGTCTTCTATCATCTCTTCTCTTCTCTCTCAGTCTTCTATCATCTCATCTCTTCTCTCTCAGTCTTCTATCATCTCTTCTCTTCTCTCTCAGTCTTCCATCATCTCATCTCTTCTCTCTCAGTCTTCTATCATCTCATCTCTTCTCGCTCAGTCTTCTATCATCTCTTCTCTTCTCTCTCAGTCTTCTATCATCTCTTCTCTTCTCTCTCAGTCTTCTATCATCTCTTCTCTTCTCTCTCAGTCTTCCATCATCTCTTCTCTTCTCTCTCAGTCTTCCATCATCTCATCTCTTCTCTCTCAGTCTTCTATCATCTCTTCTCTTCTCTCTCAGTCTTCTATCATCTCATCTCTTCTCTCTCAGTCTTCTATCATCTCTTCTCTTCTCTCTCAGTCTTCTATCATCTCATCTCTTCTCTCTCAGTCTTCTATCATCTCTTCTCTTCTTTTCTCTGCTCTGCTCTGCTCGCCTCATTTGATCTCCACGCTCAACATTTTCATCCTCCAACCCACCCCCTACCCCTTCATTGGTTGAAATCATCAAAAGTACCCCACAAGAATCGTCCAAGTACCCCTACCTTTCTCCTAGCTACATCAAGACCACCCCCCTTTGCTCCCTGACCCTCCTGGCCTTTCTACGTGTACAGTGGTGCTGATAACTAAAACTCTACCTACTACCCCTACCCCTACTTTGATACCAATTCTACCCCTTTGTTCCTCCATGGGTCTTGGCTCAATTACTACCCCCGACACAGACTAGGAATACCCCCACCCTCGTAGAGCTCAACCCCACCTGCTACCCCGTAGTACTCACTACCCCCTATTTGACCTTGTACTACCCCTGGTGTCATCTAAGATGCGCCTGATATCGCCATGGGCGCGCGATCCTCCAAGACCGCCACTTGCTCACCTGCAGAGCAGCAGGGACCCCTCCCTCTTCCCGCTGATGGACCCCTCCCTCTTCCCGCTGATGGAACCCTCCCTCTTCCCGCTGATGGGCCCCTCCCTCTTCCCGCTGATGGACCCCTCCCTCTTCCCGCTGATGGAACCCTCACTGATGTCAAGCCTTCAAACTGCAGCCTTCCCATAGCCACATGCGTGAGAAGCGACGAGCAGCGGCACCCGAAGGCCAGATGCCTCCTCATGCCTTGGCATCTTTGCCGATGGCTGGAACAACTCGAGCAGCCAGATTCAAAGACCCTCCAGCAGGCGTGCCGTGAGTTCTTCAAGTTTCAGCTCCAATATGATGCAAGAGAGGAGGAACTGAATGACGAACTCGATAAATTCTCAATCACACCAACAAGCAATGACAGCGATGCATGAACACCGGCTCTCTCTTTCAACCCTTCCTTTAATGTACATCATCAACTCCATCCTTCCTTCCGGATATTTACACAGCTGATCTAACGAGCCCTTTGGTCGAACTCGTTTCGATGCAGGAAGTGCTGCCGCGAAGTTCTGAGCACGTGGTAGTTGTGCCTGGGGAACGCGTATCTACGCTGTTGCCAATCACCCTCGGGTCTGAATGCATGCAGTCTCGACGTGTCAGATCCACCTTCCTCCATATTCATGTGCGAGGAAGGGGCATCAGGTGTAGGAAGCGACGAAGGAGATTGCTGCTGTTCGGGCCCTTGACGGTGATGCATCTTGTACAGCAGGGGCAAACTTGCGAAATGGAGTCAGAGCGGCTAGCAACACAGCTCAGTTTCACCTCTTTATCCAAGCTTCCATCTGATCGAGAACTTCCGGCCGTGGGAATTCAAACTTGCACGTGGACTGGAAGGTTTCTTGTGCCGCATGCACATATGCCACCGCATTCGCCATGGACAGTGCCAACCACAGTCTCATCTTGCTGATGGCCAGGGTGCAGCACACTTGCGCCTCTTCAAAAGAATTTCTGCAAGGAGAATTCAGACAAACATCCACTGTAAAAAGCTATCACTGACAGTTTGAACTTCTTGAAGCACTTGGAACCATCTGCCGACTGCTACACGATTATCATGATGTTGATTTTTTATCGCATCACCTTGATAAAGCTTGGAATGAGGGTTTCCCGTCTGGACCGCTTTGCTTGCCAGTCTACTCACAGAGTGAGATGGTGACAATTAACATCCTGTCCAAGTCTCACCATCCCACGCGACCTCGCGGTGTACGTGCTCGAGGTCCAGGGCATGCGCACGGAGAGCGAAGCTGAAGACGACAACAAACCCGATGAGTGTCAACACCTTTGCCCCGCGATTCATTGCATCAATGCACAATGGGCGATCGGCTTCCTGTCCTGAAACTCACTCTACGACTGCGCAAAGCAGCTGTGTGCTGTATCGTGTCACGATCCCAAGCGTCGAAAGTGAATAGAGTATTTCAAAAAGCTTTTGAACGCATCATGCAAGGAGATATCCGAGGCCAAATATCCTATCAAAGCTGTCAGGATCCTCACGAAGCACCGACGGTGCAATATCAATATATCTCCTCCTATCTCCTATCTCCTCTCTCCTATCTCAAGTGTCAAATGGATTTGCCACATGGTTGCAGCTCATCCGATCAGAATTTCCGTCTCGTGAAGCCACTCACTCACTTCATGCATCACAAGACAGGTTATAGTCGTGTGCAGTTGCTAAAACTCAAGAGCTCCTTGCATTCCTGCACGAGGTTTTGTGCTAAGTTCACCTCTCGTTAACCCTCCCTCATTCCTTGTTTGCGTCCTTCCCTTTGCTTTCAGTCCTCTCAGTACTTTCAATTCTTTCTAGAGGGAGATTTCATGAGACACTGAGGATGGGGCGTGAAGTCAAGCAAACAAAAAACATCTAAACATACCAGTGGCATCTAAATATACCAGCGGCATCTAAACATACCAGCGGCATCTAAACATACCAGCGGCATCTAAACATATTAGACCCTTTTCGTTTCTACTCTCCTCCGCTACTTCTCTCTGCTCCTCTTCTCCTCTTCCTCCTTTCTTCTTCTCTCTTGCTCTTGGCTTATGTCAGCATGGCCGGTGGGACACAGTGACAGGATGGATGTCAGAGGACAAGGGGGGTGGGGGTGGTAAGGTATGGGTCAGGTACCGGTCCGAAAAACCACTGTTTTGGAGGTACCAGCAGGAACCCAAGGATACCAGGACCCCACCTGTAGAACCTTCGTGGGGCTAAGGGGGTCAGGGTCGGAAGAGGAAAGGGTGGGGTATTTTCAAGGTAAAAGGAGGGGTGGGGTTGATCAAACATGACGGGTGGTGGCAAGGTGCATCAGGAGGGGTGATCACGTCGCACATAGAGTAATGGCGGACGAGGTAAGCGACGAAGAAGGAAGAGGAAGGCATGGCGTGGGGGGAGGTGATCAGAAGAGCATGACATCTCAAGGAGATGCCAAAAGTAAACCAGAAGATGTTTGGGAGCAGGAGAACGTGCGTAAGATATGACTGCGTAGGAGAACTCAACAGGGATCGAGAACAGAAAGGTTTATGAGGAAGTGGTTGGGAGCACTGATCTAGCTCATGTTGAGAACCATCAGTCAATGTTGTGTCTATCTTTGCATCAATCGAACATTATGATGTCTTTGAAGCATCAAAATGTGTAAACTCTCTCCCCATAGAATTGGGAACAGGGTTCTCGAATGTAGAGACCACAATCTTCTACAAAAAGTGGTACGAGTAGAAGGGATAGGAATGCTTAGTTGTAATCACTGCATGGTACTTCTTGATAGAATCAAGAATTTCCGACTTTTTCATTTTCTGCCATCTTATAGGGAGTGGAAGACATATATACTGATGAGTGTGACATGTGGCAGCGTTGGTGGCGTCGAAGAGAAGGAGAGGAGAGGAAGAAGTGGAGGAGGAGGATGAAGCACATCACATCCCAGTAGACGCAGGAGGTCTCAAGTCTGCTCGCCTCCGGTTGTCACATCGTTATCATCGATTCGCCCGCGGGGCGCCCAACAGCGGGTGAGAGCCTGCCTCAGATATCACTTACATCACCGACCAAAGAGTCAGAAGAAGAACAACCACACAAACAACTACAAGTACATTATCACCACCACCACCACCAACTACTACTAATACTACTACTACTACTACAACTACAACCAGAGACAGAACATGAAATTTGGTTTGTGAAGCATGGGGAAAGTAACACGCGGAGCGAGAACTCAGAAGCAGCAAGGAGACTGAAGGAGACTGATGGGATGTACGTGACGTGTAGCCCATGGTAACACGTATGCTTTCCTGTCTTTCCTCCTCTTCCTCCTCCTCTTTCCTTGAACTACAGCACTGTATATCCATGTTGAATGTTTAATACAACAAGGCCTCAAGTTCATCCCACTGTCGACTTGGGCTGATGAGATGAGCTGATGGGATGAGTGGAGCGAGCACTTCCCTCTCCCTTGAGCAGCCTGAGCTTCTTACTCGCGTGCTGAGCATGCAGGTCGTCGACGAGCGCGTGGCTCACGCTCTTGGTGGTGTCTTGGCGAGCTTCTAGGTCATCCATGGAGGAAGGGAAAACCTTGCTGTTGATGGCATCGAGATGCTTCTCGTACTGACGTGCTTGCTCGTGAGCTCTCAGCCGCTCGAGTTTTGTCTTCTGCAGGTCAGCTTTCTCGTTGTCCTTGTCCTCCAGGTGCCTCATCTTCTCCTTCTCCCGAATCAACGCTTCCTTTGCCTTGGCGAAGTCTTCGCTGAACGATCGGCCCGAGTCCCGTCTGGCAGAGCCTTTAGCTTTCTCGTTTGAAGACGCATGCGTATGGCTTGAGCTCTTCGCTTCCTGCTCTCGGTGCGCTGCATGCTTGGCTTGCATCACTTTGGCAAGATGCTTCTTGCGAGGCGAGGTAAGCTGTACCGCCTGGTTCTCCATACTGTCATAGAAATCATTGTCAAGCCTTCGCTCCTGCTTGGCCGAGATCCCATGCTTGTGCTTTTCGGCCACCTGATGATGTTGGGGCGCAGCGTGGGCATCCGCAGCTTTGTGCTTGTGCGAACGAGCACTGACATGCTTGGCTTGGTCGCGAGCGAAGATGGAGTCGAAGAAGGAGTTCTCCAGGGCGAGCTGCTGCCCCTCCGTCTCCAGCTCTACCCCACCTCTAACGCTCACTGTTCTCCATCCGAGGAGACTCACAAGCGCTGCCCCCGCGAGCGCCGCCATGAGCATGGCTCCCTTGCTGACCCTCGCTGCCATGCCGAAGAGCCGCTTGTAAAACAACGAGAAAAACAATAATAAACAAAAAGGTTTACTCAAAGTTAAGTTAAAAATCAGTACGAGGACAATGCGAGAAGAGAAAGACAGCGAGAACCAACCTAATGCTGCCAACTGCTGTCCTCCAAAGAAAAAGGTCTTCACAGGAGGGGGTAGGGTTGTACTGCAGTATATGCCACCGGTACCCTGATTGATTAATTCGGGTGAGATGGTGGAAGGTTTTAGGTTCTGATGTAGATGTAGATGTAGATGTAGATGTAGATGTAGATGTAGATGTAGATGTAGATGTAGATGTAGATGAAAGAGGAACATCATCAGCAG
This sequence comes from Guillardia theta CCMP2712, assembly GCF_000315625.1. Taxonomy (NCBI): domain Eukaryota; class Cryptophyceae; order Pyrenomonadales; family Geminigeraceae; genus Guillardia; species Guillardia theta. Next base: position 13,802 of record NW_005434417.1, read on the forward strand.
TAGGGCATAGCTCATCTCCACCAACTCATTTGCTGCCATGTCCTCCTGGCCGCTCGTGTTGTGTTGTTTCTGCATTTCTCTCGCTCGCTGTCATCTGGTTCAGATTGTGCAGCCAGAGTCCTTCGCGTCAGTGCACAGGCCCTTCGAGCTGGTCATCGATGTGAGGAGAGCGCGAGAAGCACTGGGGGGCTGGCCTGTGTCAGCCGAGATAAGCTTCTTCAAGGGGGAGACCACAAGCTGCGACGAGGAGGTGGTGTACGCAAGTTTGACCCTCGAATGGGCTGACACAAATCGACGAACTGAACGAGTTGGGGAGGAATGGGAGGAAGGAACCTACCTTCTCTGCCTTTCGCTCCTTCGCAGTTCATTTGTCATCGAGCAAGCGACGAGGATGTTCTACCTCGAGGACGAGCTCCGGCTCAGCGCTTCTTTCATGCCCAAAGTTCCTCCGCCACTTGTCGTCCACTTGAGTCAACTTGAGCCAGAAGGATCTGTCCAGCTGCGCTTGAAGCTTAGTCCCGCCGTCAGGAAGAGGATGAAGGAGGAGAAGTATCGTGTTGAGGTGAGGGTGGATGGCGTCGCGATGTTGGAGCTTGAGGAGCAGCACTTGTTCTGGTCCTCCTCTCGCGCCATTTCCTGGCGTCGCTTCCAACAAGCTCTCTCAGCCCGGGCAGATGGCGATGCCTCCTACCAGCTACTGCCGCACGCATGCTGCTGCTGCCTCGGCAAAGACGTGAAGCAGCTTCGGGTTGCCTTCGCCTCAACCACAAACGAGCTGGAGAGCAACGGGTGGAAGGAGGAGGGGGAGGAGAGGGAGGAGGGCAAAAAGGTTCTTGCATCTTGTTACCCCAACCTCACTGTCGAAAATGTTGTCGATTGGTATCGATCTGACGCCTCAGCTCTCTTCCTCGGCGACGCCTTTGGTGTCCCTTCCTCGCATTCTTCCCATCTTGATCTGCTTCGCTCGTGGATCGCTCAGGTGCCTCCCTGGATATCGCTCGACGTTGGAACCTTCTTCGCGTCCTCCATGTCCAGCCCCTCGCTCTGCCTCTCCTTCCTCGGCTCCCTGCCTGATGCCCCGGCCATGGACGGCAGGACGCGACGAGCGCAGCTGCTGTGGGGGTACGAGGGGGAAGTGATGCTGGAGAGCGTGAGGAGGATCGAGTCCCAGGCAGGAGTGAGGGTGTCGTCCGTCTACCTCGTGTCGGACTTCTCCCGCAGAGACGAGGCTCTTTCCCTCGCGGTCGCGCTGCAGCCAGTCGCTTACCAGGGGCTGCTGCGGGGAGGGCGACGAGAGGAAGAGCATGTGGGTGTGCGGGAGCTGCTGTGGACGCGAGACCTGGAGGTCTGTTCGCTTACCGACTTCTTCCTCAGCAACGACGTGAGCGGGATCGGAGAATGCTCTCCCTGGACTGCAGAGGTAAGAGCACGACGGAAGCTGAAGCGACGGGGAATGCGAGAAGGAGGAGGAAGAGAGCGGGAAGCGACTGGCGGAGAGAGAAGAGTAGAAAGGAAGGAGGGGGAGGGGGAGGAAGAGGAAAGCTTGTCGGCAAGTTCTCGTTCGTATGACCTTTACGGGAAGCTGGTGGAGTACGACCAAGAGGAGTGCATGAAAGAATCAATGACATCACACGCACAAGGCAAAAGAAAGGAGAAGAGGAAGAGGAAGCGAGAGGAGCGAGAGAAGAAGGAAGAGGAAAGAAAGCGAGTGGCGGGTCTGGAGGGAGAGGAAAGGAGGAGAGGAGAGGAGAGGAGAGGAGAGGCAATCAGAGGTCCTCAGCAACCTCCTGTCCCCGTCGAGCTTGATGTGCAAGCTTGGTGGAGAGCTGCAAGGCGACCAAGAGAGTTTCCAGGCGATCTTTTTCTCCCCAACGCCTCCTTGTGCGACGACCCCTTCCTCTTCGGCGATGGCCCCTGCACCGATGGCGCGAAGGTCTTATGCCGAAGTCTGCTCGAGGACAGCAGGTGGAGGAGGACGTGGAATGAAGAACCTGAAGGTGCACAGGAGGGAGCAGACGCAGGAGGAGCAGGAGGAGCAGGAGGAGCAGGAGGAGGGTCGGAGAGGTGTATCGTGTACTCATTCGGGGTTGGTTTCGACGTGAAGTTCGAGGAGGCTGTCTTGGCACGGACCGACTGCCTTGTCTTCTCTTTCGATCCGACCCCAGCTGTGGTTGAGCTGATGCAATCTCAAGCTCGGGAGGAGCGGTGGCAGTTCTACCCCTGGGGGATCGCGTCGTCCAGCAGAGTCGGGGAGCTGGTGATGAGCGACGCGTCGCTGCTGGAGGTGGAAGGGAGGCAGGCGATGCCAGCTGACGTGTTTCAAGTTCGCTTCTTCTCCCTGCCGCACATCATGCGCGAGCTCGGGCACGAGAGGGTCGACGTTGTCAAGCTGGACGTGGAGGGGATGGAAGTGGAAGTGCTGGAAGGGCTGGAGGAGGAGACGCTCAGGAGCATCGGCCAGCTGGTGGTCGAGCTGCATGTTAAGGAGCTTCTGCCGATCCTCCACCTCCAGGACGTGGTCGAGCTGGAGGCTGAGCGGGGAGGAGGGCGGTGGATCCAGCTGAAGCAGAAGCTCGCAGCTTCAGGCTTCCTCCTGTTCCACGTGGCTCCTCAAACCTACTTCTCCCAGGGCCTCTGCTTCTCCTCCTCCAACGCCGGCGCCATCCTCGAGCTCTCCTTCCTCAACTCCCTCGCCCTTCACCTCCCAGTGCTGTCAGAGCCCCCCAATCCCCCCGACGTGCTCCCAGCTGACGTCGCTCCGCATGCTGTCAGGAGGCGAGAGGATGAAAGAGTGTTCGATAACGGAGAGGAGGAGGAGGAGGAGGAGAAGTTTCTCTTCACTTCTCTTCACTTGCCTACTCGCGCTGCTCTCAACTCGCTCCCTCAGCTCGTGCGGTCGTTGTGGGTGAGGACAAGCTTGCGTGCCTGACTTACTCCCTGACCCTCTGCCGCAGCTGGGTCAGGTGCTCAGGAGGAGTGTGGTCTTACCCGCAGATGGCAGCATGGACAACCTGCTGCAGGCAGGTGACAAGCATCAGGTAGACCCCTTTCCTTCCTCCTCCGCCAGCTCCTCTCATTTCAGTTCAGGTCGCCGCATTCATCGAGGACGTCAAGCTAACTCGAGGGCAGCATCGGGTAGAGGTACAGCTCCAGCCTCTGCCCCTGAACCTGCTCCTGCTGCCCCTGCTTCCCCTACCCCTGCTGCTGCTGCCCCTGCTCCTGCTGCCCCTGCTGCTCCTCTTTCTGCTTCACGTCAGTATGCTGATGTCTGGCAGGTTCTTCTCCTCTTCTCCTCCCGCTCCTTCAACGCATCCGATACACTTGTCGTCTAGACCCTCTGCCTGCAGCTGTACGCCTGCTCTTCGTCTCTCAGGCGGAAGCATAGGCATGGAGCAAAGGAGAGGAAAGGACAAGAAGGGGAGGAGAGAGACTATAGTTTACAAGATACCAGAAATCTTCCTTCTCCTCCTCTTCCCCTTCGTCCTCGACCACTGCCTCGCCTCCCCCTCGTTTGTTTGCTTTCTCATTCTCCTCACTCTCTGAAGTATCTACTCACCACCGGCTGAGCCTGCTGCCTCATCCCCAGCACTAGTCGTGAATTGAGTCGCTCCAGCAGGCCTCCAACGATCTGCAGCGCGAACTGTCGCATACCCGGAGCGATCTGAGGGAGGAGAGAAGCGATCTCCGAGGGGTCTAACCCAGAACTCGCTAGCCCCTCCAGCAGCGACCCTCCTCCTCCTCCTCCTCCTCTCGGAGCCCCGAGAAACGTGAGAAGCTTGTCTGCGTTGGAGATGAGCTTCTCATCTTGCTCGCTGAGAGGAGGGAGGAGCGAGCGGAATATCGGAGGAGGAGGCGGAAGGAGAGGGTTGCGGTCTAGGGAGAGTCGCTGCAGCAGCTGGAGGGCGGCGCCTCGGGACATGGCGTCAACTGAGTTGACAGTCTCGTCGAGGATGAACTGACGGAGAAAAGAGCCGCTGTCACTGAAGAAGAACACCAGCGCCTCCTGCACTCCCGACTTCTTCCCTTTCCTCCCTCCTCCACTGCTCCCCTCCTGCTGGGCCGGCGGCAACATGCTCGCGCTCCTCCGCCTCACACGCGATCGAGCGCCAGCGACTGGGGTGAGAGCAGGGGAGCGAAGCAGCAGCGGTGGTTCTCCTCCCCTCTCTCCCTCCTCCTTCCTCCCTGCGGTACCCGAGTCGCGCACGTCGACGAAGGTCTGGAAGGCCTGGAGGAGCTCGATGAGGCGGTCGACGTCGAAGCTCGAGCCCTTGCCATACACCATGTACCGCAGGGCACTGCGGAGGCGAGGAGCGTCGTCGGTGAGGAGGCGCTTGGAGAGGTAGGGGAAGGCCTCGTCGATGAGCGCAAACTGCGGGTTGCCGACGAGCGCGATGCCCTCGAGGACGCCGATGGCGCGGATGACGAGGGCGAAGTAGGGAGGGATCTTGAAGGGAAACTTGAAGGTGATCTGCGCCAGGTCCCCCGCCAGCTCGTTGAAGTTGATGCCTCGCGCCCCTCCCCCGCAAGGGCCTGGTCGAAGACGTTCTTGAGGGCCGGGAGAAGGTCCTTCTTGAGCTCCTCCACGTCAGTCTCGGGGGGGATAAAGTCGAGGGACACGAAGTCTTGAATGATCTCCTCATAGTCGCGATTCAGTAAATGAGCGATCGCCTCGATCATCCCATACTTCTGATCGTCCGTTACCTGTCACCTCCTCCTCAGTATCCTCTTCCTCCCTCCCTCCCCCTTCCCTGCTCTTCACCGACCTGCGTCATCAGCCCGAAGTCGAGGATCGCCAGCTTCCCCTCGGGTGTCCTCAGCATGTTCCCAGGGTGTGGGTCCGCGTGGAAGAAGCCGCTTTCGAGCAGCTGGAGCAGCGTCAACGTCAGAGGCACCAGCAGACGAGGGGCGAGGGGAGAGGGGAAGGGGGGAGGGACCTGCGTGAGGTAGGCGATCATGCCAACAGCCACCAGCTCCTCCACGTCGTCAGACTCGCTCTGGCTGAGCTTCACGCCTTCAATCCACTCGGCCACGTGGACTCGACGGGTCGTGAACTCCGGGTAGACGCGGGGAACGACAACCTGCGAGATATTCTGCATGATCTCTTGGAAGTACTCCCCGTTCTTGCACTCCAGCACGTAGTCCAGCTCCCCGTAAAACCTGCAACACTCTCAGCTCTCCTCCTCCAGTTCCTCTTCCCCTCCCCCTCCCCCCCGGTGGTGCTTTACCTCGGTGCGAACTCATCGAGGAGCGCGAGGAAGTCGGTTCTGCCGAGCTTGAGGCTGTCAGCGAGCTGCGCGGCTTCACGCATGAGGTAGAGGTCGAGCGACACTGTCTCCAGCACAAACGGTCTCTGCACCTTCACCGCCACCGTCGCGCCATCCTTCCTCAACACGCCGCGGTAGACCTGCCCAAGGGAGGCGGCGGCGATAGGCTGCGGGGAGAGCTCGGAGAAGACGTCGGTGACCCTCACCCCCAGCTCGCTCTCCATTGTCCTCATCGCCAAGTCGTTGTCAAACGCGGGGACCTTGTCGCAGAGACGCTGCAGCTCGTACATGGCTTGAGGGGAAAGGATGTCAGGCCTGATCGCCAGCGCCTGTCCCAACTTGATGAAGAAAGGCCCGAGGGAAGTCAGGATCTCTCGTAGCTTCCTCGTCCTTATCACGTCGTTCTTCTCGATGTTGCCCGTGATGGCGTCGAGGACCAGAGGCAAGAAGAAGCCCGACGCTGCTGTCATCACCTGCACCAGACGTGCCAACACGATGCCGGGTCGCTTGCGGTAGTAGTCCTGCCAAGACGTCAGCAGCATCACTAGCATACACGTCAGCAGCATCACTAGCATACACGTCAGCAGCATCACTAGCATACACGTCAGCAGCATCACTAGCATACACGTCAGCAGCATCACTAGCATACACGTCAGCAGCATCACTAGCATACACGTCAGCAGCATCACTAGCATAGGCGTGACCTTGAGGAGGTCAGGCTCGTAGGTCAGCGGCAGTTCGTTGCCGCTGTCGAACTGGACGACCTGAATGGTCTGACCCTCTTGCGCGAAGTCATCCTGGTTCAGCGACGTTCCTCGCATGCCCTCCATCAGGATTCTCACGCGCTCGTCCTGCTCCATCTGCTTCCTCGCGTCTGCCGCCTGCATCTCAAGTCAGCCCTTCCTCTTCCTCCTCCTCGTCAGATGATCCACCGCATTCGACAAGGACCGCACTGACGTCCGGGGGGGAGACTGAACCATGAGAAGGGAGCTTCTTGCCGCCCTCGACCTCTGCGAGGGGAGGGAGGGGCGCCATCCGAAAGAGCCAGAGAAGGAGAAGACGAGCTCCAGTGGAAGAGCCAAGGAGATAAGCTTCAGCGCTGCACGCATGTTCGCTGTTCAAAAGGTTCCCTTAAACCTCACGCATACAAGTGCTGCAACCAAATCAGTTCATTCAGTCTAGTCGTCCAAGCTCCCCTCGCTCCTCTTCCCTGCTCCTGTTTTTGTACAACTTCTACATCTTCGTTCCCTCACCTTAATTGTTTAAAACCTCTACATCTTCGTTCCCTCACCTTAATTGTTGAAAACCTCTACACTTTGAGACATGCATGCTTCGTTGCATCTTGGCTTTGTCTATTACTACGCAAGCCCTTCTCATTCTATCTCAACCGTAAATTTGTGCTCTGCTGTTCGACAACAATCTTGTTTACAGTAGTTCTTGCTCTGCTGTTCGACAACAATCTTGTTTACAGTAGTTCTTGCTCTGCTGTTCGACAACAATCTTGTTTACAGTAGTTCTTGCTCTGCTGTTCGACAACAATCTTGTTTACAGTAGTTCTTGCTCTGCTGTTCGACAACAATCTTGTTTACAGTAGTTCTTGCTCTGCTGTTCGACAACAATCTTGTTTACAGTAGTTCTTGCTCTGCTGTTCGACAACAATCTTGTTTACAGTAGTTCTTGCTCTGCTGTTCGACAACAATCTTGTTTACAGTAGTTCTTGCTCTGCTGTTCGACAACAATCTTGTTTTCTCTCTCTTTCTCTGATTTTGTTGAACCTCTACATGTGTCTCATGCTTTCAGGTACAAGGACCCCCACCAACACCTTTCCAGTACCCCACCGTCTCCGTCCCCCGTGAGTACCCCCCATTTACCACCTATGTACCCCACCCACAGACCCTCCAAAGTGCTTTTAGTGGAGGTACACACCCTTAGGAGTCGGGTAGAAAAACACCCTTAGGAGTGCTACCCCTACCCCTCAATTCCCATTGAAACCACCCCCCTTCCCTCCTCCCTCCGAGCGTTATATGAGACTCGCAACCGTAAGTCCGAGAGTCAGTCGGACCGCCCCGCCGGCCCGGGGGCCGCCGGGAGAAGGCCGCTCGGGGCCCAGGCCGGGCCCGCCGGTCACTGTTCAGTTGTTACGCTTAGGCAGAGTCCGACATAGGCTTGAAATGACGAGTTCTTCGATTCTCCGATCATGGCATCCAACGCTTCCTGTCGAGTTCGGATACACTTACAGCTGCTCCCAGTCCCTTCAAGGCTTCAAGTTGGCGGCCCGGCTTCAAGTTGAGATGGCGGCTAGGAAAGCCCTCTCTTCGTCCCACACCGTCACCGTGGCCGTCTTGAAAACACGTCAGTCGTCTTGGTTTACAGGAGAGTTTTTGTTAACTCGGCGCTACTAGCCTATCTGCCTGGCCGCACGGCTGGCACTGTAGTACGATCCATCAAACTTCCTCAGTGCTGAGAGGTGGTCTCGTGCCTTCATCGTAAGGCCTCCCCTGTCTCGTTCCATGATTGGCAGCCTGGTAATACTTCAGTGGCAAGTCTTCCCACTAGCCGTTATTGAGATGGCCATATCCTGTCACTTGCCGCGCTGTCCTGTCCGACGTACGGTAGAGTGATATAAGCCGCGTGACTCGCTGAGTCGCTTATCACCTGCTGCCATCCACTATGATGGGTCCTACTCAGTAGCTAGCCGGGTTCCGAGGCTTGCTGTACGTCCGATCGTCCGACCGGTCCCGGGCCGCTATGTAGTCCTTTCCGTGCAGGCTGAGCTTGTGCGGCACAGAGCCACAACGACCCGGCGTACTGCTTGACATGACCTCAGTGGCAGTGAGGCCCGGTGAGTCAACTTGGCATCAGTCACCGTTGAAGGGCCTCGCCCGGGCCCGACCGGGCCGCGTGGCGGGCCGGCGGCGGCGGGTGACCGCCGGAGTCACTCAATCCCTCAGTCAGTCCCCTCAGCGCCCCTCCTGAGTGTCAGCGCCCGGCCCGCCGGGGCCCAGCCTGGGCCGGTCCGCCGGGCCCTCCGGGGTTATGAGGGGGATGAAAGTTTGTTTCTGCCGTTTCACTCAGTTCGATTTTTGAAGGAGGGGAAGAGAGAAAGAGAGGGAGAAGAAGCGAGGTCAGAGACAGTGGCTATCTTGAGAGGAAGGACGAAGCACGGTGAGAATCCCTAGCAGGGATCATGTTCACAGATGTCACAGCAGTGTCAGAGATGTTCTCATTTGACAACTGCTCACGAGCTGTATGGTTGCGTGACAGTAAACAAGTCTGGGTTGAGGGGGAAGTACTTGGGTCGGGGTCAGCAGGGAGGCTTCGATGCCGTACGAGCGAGGGAGAGGTGAGGGAGGTGGAGGCAGACCATGTCGCCCTCAAGAACCCGCGAGCTGAGCAGACCATGGCCGACCTGACGTCCCTGACTCAACTTGACGAGCCAAACGTGCTCTTCAACCTTCAGTCTCGCTTCCTCGAGCTCTGCATCTACACCTGGACCGGCCCGATCCTCCTCGCCGTCAACCCCTGGCACACGATCGAGGGCCTCTACAGCAGAGCAAGCATGGCAAGCTTCATTCGCGACCGCCAGCGGCGCCTCTCTCCCCACGTCTACTCGGTTGCTCATCGCGCGTACGAGAGCCTGTCGAGCACGCAGAGAAGTCAGTCTATCCTGGTGAGCGGCGAGAGCGGATCAGGGAAGACAGAGACGACGAAGCATCTCCTGCAGTACCTCGCTGCTTCCAGCTCTCACTCTTCCTCCCCCCCCCCCGGCGAGCATGAGCTCTCCTTGCAGCATATGAGCATGGAGCAGCAGGTCCTACTGACTAACCCCATCCTCGAAGCCTTCGGCAACGCCAAGACTGTGAGAAACGGTGCTGGAGGCGTGCGATGAGGAACGAGACTGACGTAGGTGCAGACAACTCCTCGCGATTCGGGAAGCTGTTGATCCTTCAGTTCCAAGAAGAGGTGGAGCAGGCAAGCGATGCGAGGAGGATGCGAATGTGTGGAGCAAAGATAGAGACTTACCTGCTGGAGAAGTCGAGGGTGGTGCGACAGGGAGGGGGGGAGAGCAACTACCACATCTTCGAGGCTCTCAGAGACAGCTTGCTTGCTCGCTCCCCTGCCTCCTCCTCTCGCTTGCCTCCTCTGCCCCCCGAGATTCAGTTGGGTCTCGGCGTTCAAGACTTTCGCATCCTCGGCTCGTCGTCTTCGGCTCATCCTGTAGTTTCGCCGCCATGTCGCTTGCTGGAGGTGTACGAGGCACTCGCGTCCATCGGAGTCAGCGACCAGCAGTGGCTCGACCTCACCCGCGTCCTCCTCGCGCTCCTTCACCTCGGAAACTGCGACTTCATGGCTGACACCTCCAGCAGCAGCACCAGCGACGTTGACACTGCCCGTCTGCGTTCCAGCAGTGATGTGGAAGTGGCGGCGAGGCTGCTGGGGTGCGAGGAGGAGGAGCTGGTGAAGGGGCTGCTTGAGCGGCGAGTCAAGACGGTGGAGGAGAGCGTAACGATCTGCAACAGCCGAGAGAAGGCGGAGACAGCACGCGACTCGCTGATGAAAGCTCTTTACGGCCTCCTCTTCCACTGGATCGTCTCCAGAGTCAACGACTCCCTCGCCACGCCCACAGGACGCGAACTCAGAAGCTGCAGCAGCGGCTCCAGCAGCGGCTCCAGCAGCGGTCGGAGGGATGGCTCAAGGTCGGTGAGCATTGGGGTGCTTGACATCTTCGGCTTCGAGTTGTTGGAGAGGAACGGCTTCGAGCAGCTCTGCATCAACTATGCCAATGAAAAGCTTCAGCTGCAGGTGTGTTCGAGCTCCTGCAAGCTCTTCTCCTCCATCCTGCCCTGCCCTGTCCTAACCTCTGCTCTGCTCTGCTCTGCTCTCTGGTGTGCTCGAACTCCTGGCACTCGGCCTGACGCTGCTTGGTAGTTCAACGAATTTGTGTTCAAGGAGGAACAGGAGGAGTACCGCAGGGAAGGCATCCCCTGGGAACTGGTCAGCTACAAGGACAACCAGCCATGCATCGACCTGATCGAGGGCAGAGGTCTCTAGGCTCCTTCCCCCTCGCCTCTGACCGTGAGAGCAGGAGGACTTCTGGCGCTGCTCGACGAAGAGTGTCGCGTGCCTCGAGGAAGCGACGACGGGTTCGTGTCCAAGGCTCGGGGGATGCAGCAGGAGCATCTCAAGGCGCCAAAGAGAGAGCGGGAAGCGTTTGCTATCCTCCATTACGCTGGAGAAGTCTGCTACAGCAGCCGAGGGTTTGTCGACACCAACAGGGACCTCGTCTCGCAGGACTTGCTCGCCCTCCTTGGCTCCTCTCGCTGTTCGCTGCTCTCCCACATGATGCAGGTGGACAAGCGGGCAGGAAGGAGCAGCATGCCTGGCAGGCGGAGAGAAGCGAGGCAGGAGACGATTGCCTCTGAGTTCAAGCAGCAGCTCACTTGCTTGACGGCATCCCTCGTCGAGACCGACCGGCACTACGTGCGATGCCTCAACTCCAACGCCCTCAAGCTCCCCCACAAGTTCGACAAGCCGCTAGTGGCGCATCAGCTGCGTTGCAACGGAGTGGTGGAGGCTGTGCGGGTGGTGCGGGCTGGTTTCACGGGGAGGTACGGGAGGAAAGAGTTCGAGTCTGCCTTCGCCTCGCTCGCCGGGAGGAGGAGAGGAGGGGAGGCGAGCACGAACGAGGCCATCTCCGACGTTCTGAGGTGAGCGCGTGCCTGCTCCTCTGCTCCTGACCTCAGCGCGTGCAGGCTTGCGGGGTTGAGGAGGGGCGAGGACTACGAGATCGGAGCATCCAAGGTGTTCCTGCGGGAGGGGAGGATCCACAAGGTGCAGGAGCTGCTCGCAAGCTTGTATCAAACTTCCGTCTGCTCCTTGCAAGCACGAGCCCTCGCCTGCCTCGCGCGCAGGCAGCTGAGCATGCGGCGACTGAGCTGCGTCAAGATCCAGCGATGGCACCGGGCGATGAGGGCGAGGAGAGACACCTGCCTGCTGGTGCTCGGCCACGTGCGCAGGCTTCAATCCGCCATGCGCATGCGCAGGCGTCGCTCGTTCCTGTTGGAGAGGAGACAGGCAGTCTTGTCCATGCAGCGATGGTGGAGGAGGAGCTTGCAGCACGCTCTCGCTCGCTCCCTCGCACTCGCCCGTCGGCCACGGCTTTCAAGGCTTGGGAACGCGTTTGTGGATGCGATGCTGGAGGAGCTTGAGGAGAAGAGAAGAAGCGTCGAGCAGCTCGAGAGCCTCACGGCCTCCCTCCTCCAGCAGCTGCAGGACTGCGACACGGAGCTGCAGCGCAGTCGGATGGAGAGACTGAAAGAGGAGGCCAAGTACGCCTGCGCGATAGAGGAGCTCGAAGGAAAGGTCTTCGCACAGAGCCAGCGGGCTGAGGAGGCTGAGGAGCTGGTGCTGCAAGCCAAGACATCCATCCATCGCATCCGGGAGGAGCGAGACGAGCTGCGGCAGCGATGCTCTCTGCTTTCCGCTGACTGCGAGGAGATGAGGGAGGAGATGAAGAGGATGGAGAAGGCAAGGCAGAGGCTGCAGCAGGAGAGCGACTTCCGACAGACGCGTGTGCTGGAGCTGTTGAACCATCGGAACCTGCTCAACGGCTCCAGCAAATCTCGAGTAGTCATCAAGAAGTCTCCTCCTCAATGGAAGTGGAACCGACTGCAGGAGCGAGAGCGAGCGAGCAAGCCTACGCTGAGCGGATAATAAGAAGTAGCGACGACTCTAGCTCCCTCTCCAGCTCTCCTTCTCCACTGAGCTTCCGAAGTTCACTGAGGCCCTGAGTCAGTCGGCCGCGGCCACTGAGCCTGAGGCTCGGAGAGTCGGGCCTCCGAGTCCGGGCCTCCGGGCCTCCGGGCCTCCGGGCCTCCGGGCCTCCGAGTCCGGGCCTCCGGGCCTTCCCTTTTGTAGTCTGCCAAGACAAAGTGTGCTGAATGAGAGCGAGTCGATCCATGCTGGCTAGACTGACGCTGCTGCTCACGCTGCTGCTGCTCTCCTCCTCACCCACCCCCTCCTCCACCTCCTCACCCACCCCCTCCTCCACCTCCTCACCCACCCCCTCCTCCTCCTCCTCATCCACCACACCCTCCACCTCCTCACCCTCCTCGTCCTCACCCTGCATGGACTCAGATCCCAACTGCTTGTCCTTTGCCATGGCGGGCGAGTGCAGGTGAGAGCTTAAGGAGATGCTGCATCTGACACAGTCTCAGTTGGAACGACTACGTGAAGAGCGCATGTAGCGGAGGATGTGAAGAGAGGAAGGGCCTGACGGCTGCATACAGGCAGAGCCTCCTGTAACTCCTGCCATGCGCCTGTAGACGAGAGAAGCGAGAGCGAAGCGTCGTTGAACAGCATCCCTCTCCTCTTCCAGGGACGAATCCAAAGTTCTGTCGAGGGAGTGGAGGTAGAGAGGAAAGAGCCAACAATGGTCAGCGGAGGAGGAGAGATCCGCGCGTTCCTTCCTCTCCTGTCTGCCTGCTGCTGCTGGGGGAGTCAGGTAATGATCCGCTACGAGGTCACAGGAGAGAAGCTTGTGCCTGATCAAGGCATCGTCTTCCTGCACATGGACGGGGAGGAGAGGGAGGCCATGCCGTTCTCCCGAGGAGAGTTTCACCTGCTCCTCGCCCACCCAGGCCTCTACCATCTCCAACTCTCCGTCGACTCGCACGACCGGCTTCAGCGCTTTCTGCTCCTCCCCTTCTCCGTCAATGTCAGCGAGCATGGGTGGCAGACAAGCAGCACACCAGACGAGCCATGCGCGGAGCCCTCGGTGTCATCGTCAAGTGAGGACGGCGAGCGAGTGCTCCCGCACTCTCTCAGGCGACTCTCGTCCTCCCCCTGCCCCGTCCACTGCCTCGACACCGAGGTCGCTTGCCTGTCGCTCTCGCTGTCGGAGTGAAGACCCTCGAGCAGGCGCTGCAGGAGCGAAGAGACGCGGCGGCGATGGAGCTGGACGAGCACGCGGTGCCCTCGCCTCTCCTCTCCCTCCTCGTCCTCACTCTCCTCGCAGGCAGCAGCAGCTCGCAAGCCGTTTGTTGTTCAAGTGGGAGCATGTGACGGGCGGAGTTTCGACCCCCTTCACAAGTAAGTGAGGAGGAGGCAGGGGAGGATGAAGCAGAGGAGGCAGAGAAATGTCTGAGCGTCTTGCAGGTACATCATTGATCGAGGATGGCATGGCGTCCTAGTTGAGCCACTTCCTGACCTTTTCCAGTCCCTCAAGGTTCCGTGCTGCCTCTGCTGCCTCTGCTGCTGCTGCTCCTGAGCTTTTTGCCTTGGCTTGCTTCGTGCTGCTTTCTCTTGCTTCCGCTTACACACCAGTAGGAAACGTACAAGCACAGTGAAGGACTGAAGTTTGCCAACGTTGCTGTGACCGACCCCGACCAGGTTTTAGTCTTCATCCTCCCCCTCGTCTCTCTCCTCCTCCCTCTTGCTCTCACCTCCTCCTCCACCACCACATCTTCTTCTCCTCCCCTTCTTCCTTGTACTCTTCATCTTCAACTCGATCCTTCCCTGCTTCCTCCTCTTCCTCATCTCCTGTCATGGTGCCTGCAGGTCTGCGAAATGTTTCGGGTGCCGCGGGCACTTGTGGATGAAGAGGAAGTGCCCGACTGGGTAGCTGACCCCCCACCTTGCTCCTCTCCAAAATTCTCGTCTTCGTCCTCGTCCTTCTCCTCTCACATACCTGTAGGCCGTTGGAATCTCTTCCTTCTTCAACGATCGCTCCGTGAGTGGAAACTCGTCCTCCCTCCTCCCTCCTCCCTCCTCCTCCTCCCGCCTTTCTCTACTTCTCCTCGCGTCATCTAATCTTCTATCTTGCAAGGCCATCTCAGGGATCGGAGCAGCGCAAGAAGATTTTGAGCTTTACTCGCAGAGGTCAGAGAACTCCTCCTCCTCCTCCTCCTCCTCTCCTCCTCCTGCTCCTCTCCTCCTCCTCCTCTCCTCCTCCTCTTCTGCTCTGCCTAACGATCAAACAGAGTCATCAAACAGAAGGTTACATGCGTAACCTTGAGCGAGGTTTCCCGTCTCCCACCTTCTCTCTTTCTTTCTCCTTTCTTCTTCCCGTCTGGCTCTGCCTCTCCTCTCACTTCCCCAGCAGCTGTTCTCCTCGCACCAGGTGGAGCGTATCGACTGGTTCCAGGTGGACGCGGAGGGATACGACGCCAGCATCCTCAAGCAGCTCGACCTCCCTCGCTGGCGCCCAGCCGTCATTAGCATGGTGCTCCAATGCTGCTGCTGCTGCTGCTGCTGCTTCTCCTTGCTCGACTACATGGTCTTCTGCTTTCTCTCCCCTGACTGATCCCTTCTCGCTTTCCTCCCTCACCTAACTCGCAGGAGACGATCAACTTGCAAGCCCAGGAGCTCGCGCAGGTTTACAGCAGCTTGACTACCTCGGGGTACGACGTCTGCTCGGATGGACGCGACCTACTCGCCCTCCTCACCTCCCCTTAACCACCAGACTCTCCACCACCTCGTTTCTCCTCCTCCTCTTCTTCTTTTCTCCTCCTCCTCGTCTTCATCTTCGTCCTCGTCCTCGTCCTCGTCATCATCCTCGTCATCATCCTCGTCTTCATTTTCATCCTCGTCCTCGTCCTCATCCTCGTCCTCCTCGTTTTGCCTCCTCCCCTTGCGTGGCTCTACGTTCTGTTCTATTGTTTTATTACTTTCTGCTCCTTATCTTAGTTTGCTCGCGTAGTGCTGCACAAGTTTCTGTCAGCATCTCTCCTCCTCTCCCTCCTCCTCTTCCTCTCCTCCCCCTCTCCTCCTCCTCTTCCTCTCCTCCTCCTCTTCCTCTCCTCCCCCTCTTCCTCTCCCCCTCCTCTCCTCCTCCTCTTCCTCTCCTCCCCCTCTTCCTCCCCTCCCCCTCTTCCTCTCCCCCTCCTCTTCCCCCACTTCTCACCTTCACTAGTCGGGTCCTGCGCTGGGGGTCGCGGAGGATGAACATGACCACGAGAGAGGCGACGATGATGCAGACGAGGAAGACGCGGAGGAAGGGGAGGAGCTCCCAGCGTCGCAGAACTCCATGCTGAAGTTCGCAGCAGGCCAGAGATTCTTGTGCTTGCTCAAGCTGAAACAAGATTCAGCTGAGCGAGAGGGGGAAGCAGCGAAAGCAGCGAGGTTGTATGGGAGGTGACGGTTTCGGTAGTGAGGGGAGATGGGCGGAGAGAAGGGGAGAGAAGGGGGAGGGGGAGGAGAACGAGGGAGGAAGAAGGGGAGGACCTTGGAGGTGGTGGTATCGAGGAGGAGGTGGGCCTGACGTAGGATGACGTCAGCTTTGAAGAACGCTTGCTGAAGGTGTGCGCGGTAAAGAAACTGAGCTGCCAGCGAAAGCTCCTCCTCCAACTCCAGCAGTCTCCCGTGTAGCTCTCCCAGCGTGCGCACAGCCGCTGAATGCGCTAAGCTGGGAGGAGGAGGAGAAGAGGAGGAGGAGGAGGCGAAGGCTGCGTCAGGGTTCGGATGGGAAGAGGAAGTCTCCGTCCTTTCTCCGAGACTGTCAAAGAGGAAACGAGAAGCGAAGGAGTCGAGGAGCGCAAGGGTGTCCTCGTCCCTTTCGTGCGAGGATTGGTTGGTGAGGAGGAGGAGGAGGG
>NW_005434417.1:32476-48511 GCF_000315625.1 Guillardia theta CCMP2712
TCTTGTAACCTGGGGGGGGGGGGGGGAGGGAAGGTTTAGTCGTCAACCTGACTGAGACGGAGGTTGGAGGCGAAGGGTCCAAATGGAGACCATCCTTGGGACCAGAGGAAGTTGGTGACTATCCTCTGATGCTGCTGCGAGTAGCGAGAGAAAGGAGGAGCGATGGCTCCCAGCGTCGCACACACGCCAGCGAGGATCGCCTTGCTCGGGTTGGTAGCAGTGAGAGACAGCTGCTCGTGCTCGTAGAACAACGACTGCGCTCGCCAACATCAGTGACCCAGCATCGCCACCTCCTCCCCACCTGCTGTGTCACGTCGCCATGCTGGAGAACAAGCACGCCTCTGCTGCTGTACGCCAGCGTTCCTTCTCCTCCTCCCTCGCCATCTGCGAGCAGCCGCGTTACCCCTCCCCTCCCCTCACCCACTCCTCCTCCTCCTCCTACCAAGAATGAGAGGAGCGCTGGGACGCTGCAGGGACAGGACGTAGACAGGCAAAACTCTAGTGCCCCCGCTGATCCCTCGCTTCCTTGCACTCTTGCGAGCTCCACCAGCCTTGTTCTTCTCTTTCTCCTCCGCCTCCTCCTCCTTCCCCTCGAAGAACTTGTGCCTAAGCGGGTGCCTGGCGTCGAGGTCAAACGATTGAAGAGGACGAGGGGCAGGGGAGAGGGAAGGACGCGGAGGAGGAGGAGGAGGAGTAGGAGATGAATGTTTTACCCAGCATCAAGCAGCCCCGCTGTCAAGTAGTCGCCAGATCGCTCAAGCTCAAGAAAGAGAGTCTGCAAAGCGATCAAGTGAGGCACGCATGCAGGAGGAGCAAGGAGTAGAAGCAGTAGGAGCAGCCACCTTGCTGTCGAGGTAGTGCTTGTAGTTGGACACGAGCTTCTTGTTCACGTGTGAGTGCGACGTGTCAGTCCTCGTCGCCTTCTCCACCGCGATCGCGACCCTCTCGTGCTCCTGCAGGTTGTGCAGCCCAGACACGAAGTGGATCGTCTGGTCCGGCAGTGCCAGCCGCTTCACCTCCTCCTCGATCCCCTTCACGTCGATGGAGAACGCATGCCCCTCCTCCAGCGGGTTGAAGTTGCGATGGTCGCGCAGCACCATCAGGGCCACCAACACCTCCTCCGACCCATCGAGCTCGTCCAGCAGCACGTCGGGCACGAAGAGGTGCGACACGGCTGACTGCACCATGCTCGCGAGCCGAGCCTCCAACGGCCACGTGCGGGAGGGCGAGGAAGCCTCCAACTCCCTCCCCCAGCTGAACCAGGCGCGAGGGATGCTGGTCGTGATCACCGCGCCCTCGCCAGCTCTCATGCTCCCGAACTGCGTCGGTCCAGCGTTGAGGTCCAGGAAGGCGAAGCGATCGTAGCAGAGGAAAGCGTCGGCCCCGAGCTCCTCCTCGGGGTCAACGAAGTACCTGTACACAAACTGCGAGCCCACTGCTCTCCTCAGCTCGCTCCCTTTCTTCCCCGCCATGCTCCCCTGCAGCTTGTCCAGCAGCCCCTCAGGAGCGAGCTCGAGCTTGTCGAGGTTTGCGATGAAGAGCGTGTACGACTGTACTGAGTTCTCCCCCTCAGAGCTCTTGGCCCCTCCTCCCCGGTGGAACCAGCTTCCCTCCTCCGGCTGCTTCTTGTCGCTGTCAGTGTCGAACTTGTACCTCTTTCCCCCCGCAGGCGCGTACGTGTCGTATATCTCCTTGAGCCTCTGATACACCCTCCCTTCGATCGGAACCCTGTACTCCAGCAGCTCCTCCTGCTCCTCCTGCCTCGCCCCCTCCTCCATAGTTCTCACGTCTCCCTTGGCATCTCCTGCCTTGCTCTTGCTCTCCTGTAGTGTCATCGAGGTCTTCACCGCATGCTCGAGAGCGCTCTTGAACTTCGCGTCGACATGAGCGACATGGAACCACAGGTCGTAGGAGACGTGCAGCTTCTCGCCGGTCTCCATGCAGGAAGGCTGCAGGGAGGGCATGGACTTCATGAGCAAGTCTTCGAACTCGGAGGCCGAGAGGGAAGTGAAGACGTTGTTGGAGTTGTAGTCCAAGTTGATCAGAAACACGTTCACCACCAGCGGGATCTTCATGGGAGCATGCTCCCGCCCGAAGGCAAACCTCGGAAGATGCTTGGGGAGGACGGGGCGGAGAGGCGAGATGAAAGCCTCCTTCCCTGTCGCTGCCTCCATCGACTCTTGCGGGATCAGCACGAGAGAGAAGAAGAGGAGGACCAACGTGGTTCCAGCAAGATCCCTCGCCCCTGCCTGTCTCCCTTCAACCTCCTGCATCTCGATCGGCAGCTCTTCCTCTGCTTCTGTTTCCTCTAATACCCTCACCAGTGCACAACGAAAACAACAAGAATCTTCACCTACTCCTCTCCTCTTCCCTCACCTCTCCTCTTTCACTTCCCTTCACCTCACCTCTCCTCTCCTCTCCTCTCCTCTCCTCACCTCACCTCACCTCTCCTCTCCTCTCCTCTCCTCTCCTCTCCTCTCCTCTCCTCTCCCTTCAATCATGCTTCCACCATTTTCTGCCACGCCATCGCTGTTACACTGGTAACCGTCAAGTCTGGTACCATCTCAGGCTCGCCTCATCGCGACTTTGCTTGACTAAAATTTATTACTCACTGTTTGCCATCCAACGAGACGTCAGCTAAGCTGCGAAGAACAGACCCCAGTCCTCTCGTCCTCAAGCTCGTCCTCTCGTCCTCAAGCTCGTCCTCTCGTCCTCAAGCTCGTCCTCTCGTCCTCAAGCTCGTCCTCTCGTCCTCAAGCTCGTCCTCTCGTCCTCAAGCTCGTCCTCTCGTCCTCAAGCTCGTCCTCTCGTCCTCAAGCTCGTCCTCTCGTCCTCAAGCTCGTCCTCTCGTCCTCAAGCTCGTCCTCTCGTCCTCAAGCTCGTCCTCTCGTCCTCAAGCTCGTCCTCTCGTCCTCAAGCTCGTTCCCTCGTCCTCAAGCTCGTCCTCTCGTCCTCAAGCTCGTCCTCTCGTCCTCAAGCTCGTCCTCTCGTCCTCAAGCTCGTCCTCGCGTCCTCAAGCTCGTTCTCTCACCAAAGCGTCCGGGTGATCGTACAGTAGAAGAGTACGAGCGCGCCTGCCGTCAGTGCAGAGTCAGAGAAGAAGGTGACTTGTAAGCACATGGGAGAGGAGAGGCTTACCTTACCATGGCATCTGGACTCCAACTTGAAAGTCGCTCACTCGGCAGGAAGCTTAGCGGACCAAGAGTTGAGGACACGCAGAAACAGCGTCAACGAGCGACGACGGTGTGACTGGGTTCAACTTTCAGTCTGACGTCCAACAAGTGTGACTGGGTTCAACTTTCAGTCTGACGTCCAACAAGTGTGACTGGGTTCAACTTTCAGTCTGACGTCCAACAAGTGTGACTGGGTTCAACTTTCAGTCTGACGTCCAACAAGTGTGACTGGGTTCAACTTTCAGTCTGACGTCCAACAAGTGGCTGTTTGTACCATAAATACCCTCGTCTTATGTCTTGCTGGATCCCCATCGACTTCCGTGGATCTGCTTGCCATCACTGAATCTTCATCGTCATCGCAGGTAATCATAGCTGTACTCCTGCTCCTGCTCCTGCTCCTGCTCCTGCTCCTGCTCCTGCTCCTGCTCCTGCTCCTGCTCCGGTCTCACGCACAGTCCGACGTGCCCCCGGTAACACTGAGCGATATTCGAAAGATTTGAAGAAGCTGCAAGCACGCAGCCATCCTCAATCGCTCAAGTGGACGAGGAACCAAGTGTCTGTTCCCCTTGCGTCTGAGTTCGACGAGCTCAGTTGCTTTCTTCAGTCTCCCGCCGAGCGCCTGCAGCTTGTCGAGGCTTCACATGCGGCGCCAGAACGACAACCAAGGGGGTCGAGCTGAGAACACGCGCAGTCGATGGAGGACAAGTCGGGCATCAAAGCTGTTGGTACATCCGAATGATCTTCTCCAGCAGGGGGCAGACAAACTGTCTTTCATGAGGGAGCTTGCTGCTTACAGTCACGACCAGCCGCAAGGAAGAGAAGCGAGTGAGACTGACCTCAACGGACAGCTCGCATCGCTCTTGTACACACCGATGCACAAGACCCGAGCTAGTGACCATGGCATATTGGATCCTAATAAACCTGGAGTCAAGGCAGGTTGTGCTTGCAAGGCATTACCAAGCACTACCCGCCAAACAACAACCACGTCGTCATGGCTGGAAGTCATCGCGCACCATGCATTCTGCGCCTTCTCTCAGGCACAAACCTTGACCTGCTTGCCTCACCTTCTCGTCCAGGGCGACCGAGTGGAGGCGACAGCCTGTTGGTTTCCTAGTGCAGAGAGCTTGAGCGATCTCGACTGGAAGAGAGGCTTCGCTCTTGCTTCCTCCTCTTTGACAGCAGGTCATCTTGCCATCTTCTGAGAGCCACCACACGAAAGCTGAAGCAAGCCTTCCTGAGACACAGCATCATGCCATGTCACCTCCTCCCGCCTTCACCGACAAACATGGATGGCCTCGCCATCAGCCGCTGACCTGCGTCACCATCACCATGCTCTACGAGCCCCAACGGCTCCTACCACACCTCGCAAATGCGACGCAACGCTGACGGTCCAGACGGGAGGCAACTCTAGAGTCCATAGCTCGTCGGTGCCTGACGAGCAGGCGATCTTGAATATCTTGCTGGTGGCGTTGGAGTCCCAGTGAGCGAGGAACATCTCTCCCGTATCAGACGCAACAAGCGACACGACGTCAGTCTGTGCAAGCCCCAGACCGTCTAGTCTGACTCGAGCGAGAAGTCGAGCGTCTTCCACTGAGATCACAAGCAGCGTACGGCAGGCATGGTCCTACAAGGGAAGAGTGATCCGAGAGCGAGGCCCTCCTAGAGACACTGAGAGGTGTCGCAAGTGATAGAGACGTGCAAGTTCTTCAGCTACCAGCACGAGGATCTTGCGCGAGCATGCAGAGCAGATGAATCCTCTCTCCGCAGAAGCGTTCCCTAGTCGTGATCAGACATGAAATCTTTCGCATGGTTACCTGGCAGTCTGATTGTCTTCAGCATGCTGCCGGTCTTGACTCGAAACATCACGACTCGTTCCTGAGCGATCATCCCTGATCCTCCGAACCTATCCGCCACCAACAGCTTGCTCCTGCACCGACTGAGGGCGAACGCGGTCGGTTCTCGCAAGGCCTGGTAACATCGTAAGACGGAGATGCGCAGCAGGAGGATGGACCTGCTCCCCCTTGCCCTGGTAGGACATGAGGATGTCGCCGTCCATGCTCACCTCCAGGAAAGATCAGATCGGCCTGGCGTCGCTCGCTCTCACCTTCACCGCCCTCCCAGGCTCGAAGCGCGAGCCATCGCCGCTGCCAGCCTTGCGCTTCACTTAGTTCGCACCGCATGCAGCGCACCCATCACCTGCAGCAGGAGGAAAAGCGATGCGCTGCCATCGCCTTCTACCTGCCATGGCCGTCGCAAGCTCTTGCTCCCCACCAAGCTGCCCGCATGCATGAACTCCTTTCTGCAGTGCATTGCGGGGGATTCGAGATAGCTGGTGTACCCGGTGTCGTTCAGATGACGGGGTTAAAAATTCAGTGAAGTATGGCAGTCAGAATGATCCGGTGGACCGACTAGGCTGCCAGGCCTGATCAAGGGACCACATTTATGGATTCTCTACTAAAACAACAAGACAGGCTTGTCGGAGCAAGACCTCACATGAACATATCGTCGCCACCTGCAGTGAATGTCAGCGTCGTGACCGTCTTAGGTGACCTGCTTGACCTGGCGGCTGGAAGATGTCGTCTGGAATCTCTCGCCTTGTCCATCCAAACGCAGGACCATTCTAAGAGAAATCACGAGGTCAGTGACGGCACGTGACGGTCGGCAAGCAGCACAAGGTCACCGGGTTGGGAAAAACGCCGGGAGGGCCAAAGGGATCCACGCGAGCTCCTGGAGGAGCCGCCAAGCTCCCTCCTGCTCACCGAGGTTATCTCCCTGACTGCCCTCGCACTGTCCTGCCTGCAAGACTTCCACCGCCTCCCAAGGGCCCGACGCCTCCTAATGTGTCGATCAGTCGAACAAACGGAAAAGTCGCTGACACCGAATGCCGGATGCCGAGGCCCAAAGAGATTTCCCTCGGCTCCCATGCCTGGCATGACCTGCTCGGCTTCAGAGCAAGCAGGCAACGAGCAGCAGTGCCACCGGGTGACCGGGGAAGAGACCTCCTCCCGGCATCAAGTCTGTTCTGCCTAAGTCCGTATACACCTGAGCAAGGTTCCCTCCGAGTCCTCCTGGATGTCCGACATGCTCTGGCCTCCAAGGAAACGATCCGCTCCTCGGAACTTCTTCTGCTTGCATAGCACAGCCATGTTGTGAGCTGACGAAGGATCAGCGCGATGTGTCAAATTCAGCTACAACAACCTGGACGGTTTCTTTGGAACGAGGGACGGTAATAGCTTGTAAGTGATGTTGATGCGAACAGCTCGGAGAAGAGCTTCAAGATCGGTATAAATCTTTCAAGCTCCATCAGTCACTAGAACCGAGACAAAGCACTGTGATCTACCTTTTCGTAGTCAGAAATAAGTCTCTGAGAATGCAGAGTCTGAACGAAGTCGGAGATTCTTGATGATTTGAGAGTGTCAGTCAAGGGTGACTTAATACGACAAGAATGTTCACGAAGAGAGGGGAGCCACCTGAGCTCCAGAAAGAACACGTCCTGGACATTGTCTGAAGCTGCATGGACAAGCAGGAGGTCCTGGAGCCCCACAAGTTTGACATTGACCTGAACCTTCACGTTCTTACCTCCATCGTCACACATTTCACGGTGAATAACGCGAGGGACGAGGCATGACGGTAGAAGAAGGAGAACGCATCCTGGCAGCTATACGAAGAGTGAGATCGCGTCATCTAGTGAGGGTTACTGAACCCGTTCCAGTCGCTTGGGAAGGGGACGGGGGTCGAAGGGGCAGCTGCAGACGTCATTGAGGGGTTTAGATGAGCAAGACTCATGCCGTACCCTTGATGGCTGCAGCTCTCGATTCTTCAGCAGCCACGAAGCGAAACCCTGTCAACTGTAAGCCTGCATAGACATGCTGAGGTCATGCTACAACCATCTTTCTCGAGACAGGCGTGAACGGCAAAAGCCAGTGCGTCTGCTTCAGAAGTGAACTCTCCCTTTTCAGGAAGTTGTTTGATCGCTGACTTGAGTGCTTCCATGCCTATCAAGATCACACGCTGAGAATGTGCCCATTTGTTTTTTTCGTCACCGGGACATAAGAACCAGCTATGGCTCATTCCAAACCTCACACTCTCTCTTCTCCCCAATCTTCTCCTCTCCTCTTGCTCAACCATCCAACTAAAGTCACATCTCCAACTCCTCGCGGTCTTCTCACTCTCTCCTGCCGCCTGTCCCCTATGTGCGACTGAATTTTTTGCTCTCAATTTCGCCCTCTTCAACTTCTACTGAGCGGAGGAAGAAGGTGGGAGCATTGGAAGAGGATCTTCGCTCGATGGCAGGAGAACAAGGAGGAGAAGCACAAGGAGGCGCCAGGGGTGGGGGAGGCGTTGTGGGGCTAGCGAGGACCAGGGGGAAGGTAGCAAAGGAGTGCAGCCATAGTTTGTTTGTTTTCACAACCTGGGGCGGGCATGGTTTTGAGGTTGTTGTGTTGGGACTGACTTGCGGGTGAAGAGACAAGGGAGGAGAGGAGGGAGAGGAGGGAGAGAGAGGAAGGAGGAGCGAGAGACGTGTAGCAAGGGAGAAACATAAGGGAATCGAACAAGACAGACAGACAGACAGACAGACAGACAGACACATGTTGAACATCCCTTCCTCGAAGCGAGCAGGTACGCGGTGTTTCAGATTCCAAGTCACTCAGTGAACTCTCAGCTCTGCTCTCTGCGTGCCTCCTCCTTGTGTCCCTGGCAACCTTGGCAGGTTCGTCGCATCGTATGACGTCCAAGCATCAAGTGACCATTGCGCAGTCATAACGCGGGAGAAGACCTTTAGCTGGCGAGGGCAGAGCCTTGAGTCTATTCCTCCAAGCATCGCTTACTTGCCCAATGGCGCCTTTCCTGTGACTCCCGTGGAGAATGCAGCAGCGTCAATGCCTCGGGTGGTCTATCAGGCCAATGGGCAGCTGCCTGAGCCGCGCACAAACCCGACGCAAGGCATGGTCAGGCTTCCCTACAAGCACAACGGCCAGGTCGATCTTCGTGGGGACTCGTTTGCCCCTTCCTGTAGCTGATTCTACTGGTTCAGTTCCCTGAAGCAGCGAAGCCAAACCCTGCTGAGGATCTCATACCTTTGAATTACCGTCAGAATGGACAGGTGAATCTCCTCGGACACGCTCTGCTCTAAAAGCAGGCAGTTCCCTGAAGCTCGTCCTCCAAACCCAGCTGATGGGTTGGTTCCGATGCAGTACGGGGACAACGGTCAGGTAAGTCAAGAGTGCTACTCTCGCGCTGCTCTCTGACTTGGCTCTTACACCATACCGCAGTTTCCTGAAGCAAGGCGGCACAGCCTGCCAAGCGACATCCATCCAGTCAGTTACATGAGCAATGGACAGGTGCGTGTGGTAGCTGTCACTTGTGAGAACTTATCGCTCTGTTCATGTTTGGTGGTGAGCAGTTTCCTGAAGAAAGGAGACAAAATCCTGCTGACGAGATGGTTCCGCTCTATTATCGTGACAATGGACAGGTAGCTGTGTTATCTATCATACTTCATCTTTAACAGTGTATGTGGTCGCCTTTTCTGTGCAGTTTCCCGAGCCGAGCGACCGCGATTCTGCAGGAATCTTAAAGCCTCTGTCTTACCAAGCGAATGGGCAGGTATGTAATATGATGTTGCTTGACGCGAGTGCTGCGTTGACTGCCCTGACGTCTGTGGTCTTGTAGTTCCCTGATACGGACCAACCCGGTGAGCTCGAGCTAAATCCCATCTTCTACCTCGACAACGGGCAGGTACTGCTGTCGTACTTCGACTGAGTATCATGACTTTTATGTGTTTGTTAGTTTCCAGAGACACGGGGATCTATGGCCTTGAAGTCAAGAATCCTTGGCGGCTTTAAGGTTGCCTGTGCTAGAACCTCAAGTCAGCGATTGACTGCAGCGTCTCAGCATGTAGCAGCAGCTCGTGTTGGCCAGCGCCCCTACTTGAGGGGACCTGCCCTTGTGCGAAGAGGCTTGGCAAATGTTGTGTGGATGCCTATTCAAGTCGATCACTAGTACGAAAGTTAGCTACAGAGGGTCGCGGAAGGGGGCTGCTGTCCGGAGGGCCGCGTGCGGCAACGTCGGTGTGTTCCTTTGGCAGTTAGATCAGTGCGTTATTGTGCCGTTTTAAACAACCGGGCCAAGTGCGTGGGTGAATGTCCTTACTTACTAGCTCTGCTTGCTGGCATGCACGAGCAGAAGCGGGCTGGGCCTGCTGCTGCTGCTGGTCGGATGCCGGGATTCGATCATGCCTGCCCACACTCCGAGGCCGGGTCGGGCCCCGGCATTCTGGTCGCCCCGGCGGCCCGACTGGAAGCTCCGTCAAGAGTCACTGAGGTCATGCGGCGGCCACCTGAAGCTTCCTTTACTCAAAGTTAAGTTAAAAATCAGTACGAGGACAATCAGGAGAGTCGAGGTCATCAGTTTCGAGGAGGTGTGAAGTTTTGAAATTTGATTCTGAGATTTGAATATAGACCCGCGTATTTCGATTTCTCGCCTTTAGTGCCTTAGTCAAAAAATGGCGGGAAGATGCCGAGTGTGTGGGAGAAGAAGCGAGGAGGAGGTCTGTGAGGCTTGTGCGGAGCTTGACTGCTCTTCTCCTCTCCTTGTCTTCTCCTGCTCCCAATGCGGAAGTGAGAACCAGATCGTTGAGAGCGACCAGCTGCTCTGCGAGGTTTGCGGCCACTGCGACGAGCACGTGAAAGGAGCTGAGACGCGGAGAGGAGTGAAGGATGAGCAGCTTTCGATCGGAGCTTCAGACTCCGGCACTATCGATTCATTCTTCTGTTCTACTTGTTCCGCCTTCAATCAAAATGTCCTCATTTCCCAGCAAGGTGCTTGCTGCGAGGTGTGCGGGTCGCGGGAAGCCAACCCTCGTTCAACCCTGAGGGTGGCAAGGAAGCTGATTCAACCACCTGTCAGCTCTCTTGGAGATATTCCGGAGGAGCCGCAGGTGCTTGATCGTTTCTTTCCCAAGCAACCAAAGCATGATAATGAGCCTAAAAGTACCCTATCAAAGCTCAGATTGGAGCAAACGATGCCAGCTGCAATAGCTTTTGATACAACCAACACAGTATCATCATCTATTTCTGATCTGCTGCAAGAAAATGCACAATTGAAACAGAACATCATTGAACTGCAGAACAGCTTGTCATTTTCGGAGGAAAAATTGAAATCAATTGGAATTGACCTTCATCACGTAAAGCTTTCCCTGGACAGGGTTGAGAAAGAAAACTCGAATTACACATCATTTCATGCCAACATCGCCAAACTACTGCTAATACCCAGCAACGAACCAAAAGATATAATCCATGTGAAAATAATCGAGAAACTGAACCAGCTTCTGACAGACCAAAAAATGATGCAAACAAACAAAAGGAACATGAACGATAATGACATCAACATTAGCAAAAACAAATCCGAGCAACAATCCAAACAGAACAATGCACAGGAGCTGCGAGAGGCAGAGAAGGAGAGGGAGGAGCTGAGGGCGAGGGCGGCAGAGGCGGCGAGCGGCTCAGAGGCGGAGGTGTCGGGGCTACGGGCGAGGCTTGCAGAGGCCGAGGGAGAGCGGGAGAGGGCGCTGGAGGCGCAGAGGAAGGAGGAGGCGAGGGCGGCCAAGGCGGAGAGGGATCTGGAGGGCGAGCGCAAGGCAGGGGCGGAGGCGTACGAGGCGTACGAGGCGCTTGCACAGGAGCTGCGAGAGGCAGAGAAGGAGAGGGAGGAGCTGAGGGCGAGGGCGGCAGAGGCGGCGAGCGGCTCAGAGGCGGAGGTGTCGGGGCTACGGGCGAGGCTTGCAGAGGCCGAGGGAGAGCGGGAGAGGGCGCTGGAGGCGCAGAGGAAGGAGGAGGCGAGGGCGGCCAAGGCGGAGAGGGATCTGGAGGGGGAGCGCAAGGCAGGGGCGGAGGCGTACGAGGCGTACGAGGCGCTTGCACAGGAGCTGCGGGAGGCAGAGAAGGAGAGGGAGGAGCTGAGGGCGAGGGCGGCAGAGGCGGCGAGCGGCTCAGAGGCGGAGGTGTCGGGGCTACGGGCGAGGCTTGCAGAGGCCGAGGGAGAGCGGGAGAGGGCGCTGGAGGCGCAGAGGAAGGAGGAGGCGAGGGCGGCCAAGGCGGAGAGGGATCTGGAGGGGGAGCGCAAGGCAGGGGCGGAGGCGTACGAGGCGTACGAGGCGCTTGCACAGGAGCTGCGGGAGGCAGAGAAGGAGAGGGAGGAGCTGAGGGCGAGGGCGGCAGAGGCGGCGAGCGGCCTCAGAGGCGGAGGTGTCGGGGCTACGGGCGAGGCTTGCAGAGGCCGAGGGAGAGCGGGAGAGGGCGCTGGAGGCGCAGAGGAAGGAGGAGGCGAGGGCGGCCAAGGCGGAGAGGGATCTGGAGGGGGAGCGCAAGGCAGGGGCGGAGGCGTACGAGGCGTACGAGGCGCTTGCACAGGAGCTGCGAGAGGCAGAGAAGGAGAGGGAGGAGCTGAGGGCGAGGGCGGCAGAGGCGGCGAGCGGCTCAGAGGCGGAGGTGTCGGGGCTACGGGCGAGGCTTGCAGAGGCCGAGGGAGAGCGGGAGAGGGCGCTGGAGGCGCAGAGGAAGGAGGAGGCGAGGGCGGCCAAGGCGGAGAGGGATCTGGAGGGGGAGCGCAAGGCAGGGGCGGAGGCGTACGAGGCGTACGAGGCGCTTGCACAGGAGCTGCGAGAGGCAGAGAAGGAGAGGGAGGAGCTGAGGGCGAGGGCGGCAGAGGCGGCGAGCGGCTCAGAGGCGGAGGTGTCGGGGCTACGGGCGAGGCTTGCAGAGGCCGAGGGAGAGCGGGAGAGGGCGCTGGAGGCGCAGAGGAAGGAGGAGGCGAGGGCGGCCAAGGCGGAGAGGGATCTGGAGGGGGAGCGCAAGGCAGGGGCGGAGGCGTACGAGATTTGCAGTGATTTTGACGACCTTCAGAACAATGTTGGGAGTTTTGAGTCTGAGGTTGTTTACCTCAGGTCCCGATTGCGTCAGATTGAACGTCTTCTTGATGGCCTTCCATGTGACTATGTTTCACTTGTTGAAGACACTGAATGTTTGAGAGAAGATCTTCAAAGGCGAAAGGATGTGTTTGTCAAAGAATTTCAGGAATTCACAAGAGAGAAGGAGAGTTGGGAGATCGAGAAAGCGGAGCTGATGACAAGTTATCTTTCCATTCAACGATGCCCCTCTCATTGTGTAATTGTATCGCGAGAAGTTCTTGACCAAGTAGACATGCTCACTGACCAAGTTTCAGAGATCACAAGCGACATTTATTCGTTTAAACACAAGTGCATAGCAAGATTGTCTGCTATCAGCAGAACTTCGAAGGATTCGTACAACTATCAAGCAGGGATGATTCAGGAAATTCCAAACGTTGTTGAGGAACTCAATGCCAGCTCTTTCTCTGTGGTTCTTTCCGACGCTCATTCCAAGTTAACGACTGCGTTTTCTGGGTCCACGCAGACTGAGGGAATCGACCCGAGTACCTTATCGCCAGGTACGCAACCAGTAACGAACAAGCTTCGCCTCGCAGCCTCCTCACCATGTCAACGATCAGCAGCAGAAGAGTTCGAGGCGACATTGTCATCCATGCGTGAAGGCAGCCCAACATCGCTCAAGTTCGTCGAGGAGGCGCTTCGCGAGTATCCGCGGGTGGTTCTCGACGCTTCTCATGACGAGAAACTTGTGAAGGAGGAAGTGACGGCTGGCCCGCCACCTTCAGCCTTCAAGGCTTGGAGTCTCTTCCTCTTGGCGTTCCTTGCTTGTCTTGCCGTCGGGTGTCTTTTCACCCCGTGGCCTCATCAGCTGAGCTCCTTCAGCTCTTGCCTGGTGCAGCTGACACCCTCGAGCGCTCCTGCTCCTCCCAGCCCTTCACAGGACCGCGTGGAGCCCAGGGCGTGCGACCGACTAGTCGGCAAGGCGGAGCAAAACCTTGCCGAATGCCTCGAGCGAGAGCACAAGAGTCGAGTGATGCTGAAGCAGTTGCAAGTCAACTCGACCCAGTTGCATGAAGCCCTCCACTCATGTCGAACAGAACAGGCGATGGTGAAGGCGGCAGATGTTTGTCAAGATTCACGTCATCTGCTTTCAATTGCAGCCGCTGATGCCAAGGAGATCAAAAATGAACAAGTGAAGCAGGTAAGGAACAAATTGACACGTCAACTCGCGATCTGGTCCAGATTTATGTGATCTAACAAGAAGCTAAACCCACAATTCGCATCTCTTCCTCTTCCCCTCTTCTCTTCAACATCATCAAAGTTGCATCTTGCCAAGCAACGCCATGCTGACATCTTTCTGAAACGCTCCAGTCTGCTCGACCATGACGTCGCACGTGTTCCTTTTGTCACTCATGAGTTGGTAATGAGAGGCGGAGGGAGAAGGAAAGAAGAAGGGGAGGGGAAGAGGAGTTTCAAGTCTTACGCTCGTTGGTTGACGTTCTTCACGATACCAAACTTGAGGCTCCCGTCTGACCTCGGCACAACGCACATCTCGCCAATCTGCCGCACAAGGTCACGACCGTCTCTCGTCTCCCCAGGCTCAACACCTGGAAGAAGCCTCCTCCCATCACGAACTGAGCGCCTTCGCTCCACTGTGACCGCAGGTGAGTCTGAGCATCTCAACCTTCCCCTCACCTGTCGCGGGATGTTGTCTCCTACTGTGAACTTGGACGCTGCCATTCTCGCCTCCCACTCGGGTCCGAGCCGCTGCAGACACTCGCGAGCTGAGGGTCTCGCCTTGGCGTTGGCCTGCAGCATGTCGGACAGAAGAGAGAGAAGGTCGGGAGTGTTCAGGAGCGCCTTGCACTCCGCGTTGAGGCCCTGCTGGTCGAAGGATGCACTCTTAGAGTTGGCCCGGTTCTCGCACCACGCGCGGAGGTCGTAGTTGAAAGACGGGATCTCCCGCGTGGTCACCAGCCCGAGCGTTTGGATTCCTTTCTCTCCTGCCACCAGCGAGGGCATCAGAACTCTCAGAGCCGTGATGCCGACGGTGTAGATGTCGTACGACTCCGGCTTGAAGAAGTCTGGGTCTGGTGCTTCTGGCGGCGCATAGATCTCAGTGTAGTCATCCATGAAAGGCTTCTTGCCCTTCTCTACCGCAGACCCGAAGTCGATGATACGGAAGGGAGAGAGCTTGTCGTTCTCGACCAGCATGATGTTGCGCGGCTTGAGGTCTCGATGGATGATCCCCTTGTCATGCAACACGGCAAGAGGCAGCAGCGACTCGCCGAGAACTTTCTTGCAGAGGTTGATCTTGAGGTACACCACAGCTCCGCTCTTGAGCTTCACTGGCTGCGTGTCTCGCACGTCGAGGGTGCTGGCGAGGATGGGTGACATGCCGCCGCCTCGGTCGAAGAACGTGTCTAGAGTCTTGCCTTGCACCTGCGACCACACGAGCCCCTGCTTCGACCCGATCCCAGGCGGCAGCTGCCGTTCGATGGGCGTCAGATCGACTGTGCCCAGGAAATCGGCGACGCCGGGGATGCCCCCGAAGGAGGCGATCTTCTTGTTGATGAGAGTCTCTCCCTGAAAGGCCCGGATGGAGTCGGGGTCAGTGTTGGGCAGCTTGACCACCACCTTGATGTCCTTCCTCGCCGCGTCTGGGTTTGTCCGAGTGTCGTAGGTCCCGATGAACACATACCCGAAGCCTCCTCGCTGCATGTTCGATCCCCCGCCTGCTCGCCACGTCACCGTCAGCCGCTGCGCATCGAGGGTGCCGGCAGCCATCTGCTGCTCGTTGGCACGTGACGCATCTGACTTGGCCTTGTTCTGCATCCAGAGCGGGAGGCCAAAGGTGGGCCGGTCGATGGTTTCTGTCATGGAAGGCTTGGGCTTGGTGAGGGTCGGCTGGGGTTTGGGAGCGTATCTGGCCTGATACTCTTCCTCCCATATCGTCTCTTGAGTCGCCGTGTTGAAGTAGTACTTGTCGCCCGTCGCCTGTGCTCCATCGTCACCTCTGGCGTTGACAGGCAGGAAGACGCACCGGGTCCTGGTACTGCTCCCACGTTCCGTCTTGACGCTACAAGGGCAGCATGTGAGCAACGCGTAGAGGAGGAGGAGGAGGAGGAGGAGGAGGAGGAGGAGGAGGAGGAGAAGGAGGCGGAAGGGGGGGGGGTACGGGGTGAAGACTCACCGAGGTGGGACGAAAGTCTCTCTTCATCCAGAAGGGATCATCCTCATCCTCGTCTTTCTTGAACATGTCGAAGAGGCCCATCGACACGGCGACTGGCTTGCGACACTGACAGCAACGGTGATTTAATGACAAAGAAGAAAAGGATGTGATGAATGCTGTGATGACTCTGATGTTGAAAATGGCAATCGCGAGTAAGATGATGATGATGATGGTACGGAGAAAGTTGTGGTTGTGGTGATAGAAATGGTGATTATGATTGTCATCAAGATGATGACAACGATCGTAATGATGATGTTAATGGTAGCTGTTTAAGCTGCTATTGAGAATTGAATGATAACGATGATGACGATAGTGATCACTATTTTGACAACGATGATCAAGACAACTTTGATGGTGGTGGTGGTGATGGATCTAGTTTAGATGATGGTGATGGTGATGGTGATGGATCTAGCTTAGATGATGGTGATGGTGGTGGTGATGGATCTAGCTTAGATGATGATGGTGGTGGTGATGGTGATGGATCTAGCTTAGATAATGATGATGGTGGTGATGGATCTAGCTTAGATGATGGTGATGGTGATGGATCTAGCTTAGATGATGATGATGATGATGGTGATGGTGATGGATCTAGCTTAGATGATGGTGATGGTGATGGATCTAGCTTAGATGATGATGGTGGTGGTGATGGATCTAGCTTAGATGATGATGGTGGTGGTGATGGATCTAGCTTAGATGATGGTGATGGTGATGGTGATGGATCTAGCTTA
>NW_005434416.1:0-4454 GCF_000315625.1 Guillardia theta CCMP2712
TCGTCCTCGTCCTCGTCCTCGTCCTCGTCCTCGTCCTCGTCCTGTCCTGTCCTGTCCTGTCCTCTCTCTCCTCTTCCTCTCCTCTCTCTCTCTCCTCTCCTTCCTCTCCTCTCCTCTCCTCTCCTCTCCTCTCCTCTTCTCCTGCATCGTTCGGAGTTGCATCAACTCGCTTCGTCGATTTTGACAACCATCATCGCTCTTTATCATATGTTTGTCCCACATCCCCCCGCAACCCCGTACGGGTCCAGATCTGAGGCGGGTCGGTGATGACGTGAGGGAGCGAGCCAGGGAGCGAGCCAGGGAGCGAGCGAGTGGAGGAGGAGGGCGAGGAGGAGCGAGTAGTGGGAGGCTTGTTCCCGAGGAGACGACTGTCGAGGAGAGCTAGGAAGGCAGGCAGGGAGGGAGGCAACAAGGGAGGGAGGGAGGGAGCGGAAGTTGGAGCAAGGAGGGAGGCTCTAGCCTGTCAGACCTGCATGTAAGAAGGTAGGAAACGAACGAGGGGAATGAAATCCAGCAAGTCTCGGGGGTTCCAAGGAATCCTGGTGATATGCATCGTCGTCCTCCTCCTCCTCGCCAACCTCATGTGGATGAAGAAGGTGTGCTGTCAGCGAGAAAGTCCGTCAAACTCGCCCTCTCATCCCATTGCCTCCCAGGTTCAGTCGGACCAGGCCCTCCATGATGCAGAGAAGCGGATAGTTGACTTGTCTTCCAAGATCAAAGTTCTTCAAGGGTCGCTGTCTACCTCTCAGGTGCGTCCTGAGGCAGCTGGGCGCCTCTGACCTGCAGCAGGTGGAGCAGGAGACGGATCATTCGCGCGTCAAGACTCTGATGATGAGGATCAACGAGCTGGAGAGCAAGATGGGTATGCCGGCAGCCGCGTGCTCCTGCTCTGACTCATCTGCCAGGATTCTCGGGCGCCAAGGACACTAGCTCAGCGCTGCAAGGCTCGCCCAACGCGCCTCCTCCCAGCATGTGAGGACGCTTGAGGACGCTGATGCTGCCGTCATGCGCTGTATGCAGTGTGAAGGGATCAACGGCTGGGAGAGGAGAGAGCGAGAGCGAGAGGAGAGAGAAGAGGTAACGAGCGTTCGTCTCACGAGATGTCGTCATGACCGTGTCGGTGGTAGCAACGAGGTCAGTGCGAGCTTCCCCTCATCCGTCCAGCAGTCAGGTGGGACTTACCAAGTTTGACATGATCACGGGCGTCTTGCCTTGTTGGAGCGCGATGTTCATACTGCGGTATCAGCAGGAGGAGAGGAGGCTCAAGTCGTCCCCATCATTATCTTTGCGTGCTGCCGAGCCAAGTACCTCGACAGGTAGAGCTCTTGTCCCCCCCAGCGCACCTGAGAGCTCCTTGCTTCCAGGACCCTCAGCATTGTGTTGGAAAGACTTCCGAAGCAGAGCAAAGTCAAGTTTGACATCATCGTCTCCCAGGATGGTATCCTCCTCCTCCTCCTCCTCCTCCTCCTCCTCCTCCTCCTCCTCCTCCTCCTCCTCCTCCCCTCTCTCGCCTCTCCTCTCCTTATCCTTCTCGTTTTTCGCTTCCTCTCCTTCTCTTTCCGTCAAATTTCCTTTCTCTGCTCCCGTCTTTGCTTCTTTCTTCTCTTCTTCTCTGCTCTCCTCCTCTCCCTTCCTCCGATTTTCGCTTCCCTTCTTTTCCTTCCTTTCGCATGTCTCCTATCGCGTCCTGATGGAATATATCAAGGTAATGATCCATCTGTGAAGAGCCTGATGCACACCAAGTAAGAACAACCTTCCTTCAACCCACTCAACCTCTACACCTCCTCTCCTCAACCTTCCTCATCTCCCCCCACCCTCCTCTCACCCACAACTCTTCCCGTCTCTCCCCCTTCTCCCGCCTCTACTTTCTTCCTTCTCTTATCCTTCTTCTTCTTCTTCTACAAGTCACCTTCGACTGCTTGTTATTTCTCACCTACCTCCCCTCTGCCTCTTTTCTCCCTCCCTTCCTCCTGTCTGCCTCCTCCTCTGCGCTTCTTCTTCCTTCCTCGCACTTGTCGCATGCGAGCAGCGGACTGACTGGCGCAGGTATGCAAACATAAAGTTCTTGGAGCACATGGAGCAGGTGGACCTCAGCACAGCCGGTCCCCAAGAGCAGGTAGCAGCACGATTTCTAGTGGCTAGTTGACGAAGAAGCATGCCAAGTTGAGAATGAGAGAGGAAGAGAGTGGAGGGAGGATTGGGGTAAAGGAAAGAGGAAGAGAGAGGAGGGAGGATTGGGGTAAAGGAAAGAGGAAGAGAGAGGAGGGAGGGAGGGCAGGGGGGCAGGAGTAGAGGGAGAGGAGGGAGGAGGAGTGGGAGGAAGGAGATTGTTATTGACAGAGAGGATTTTAGTTTATTTTGTGTTTCTCCCTCAGCACAATGTCGTCACTAGTCATTTGCAGGCGAGTTACTATCGCATCGCCCAGCACTATGGCTGGTGCTTCAGCAAAGTGTTTGCGGACCAGGTGGGCCGAGAGCTGGAAGGGTTTGACAAATCTGACGTTAGATGGCCCAGAGATACGAGTGGGCGATCGTTCTTGAGGATGGTCAAAGTCGCACGTGCGAGATTCTCTTGCCTTTGACTCTTGACGGGCAGACTTGGAGGTCGCCGTTGACTTCTTCGAATACATGATGGCTGCTGCGGGCCCCCCCCCCCCCCTCCCCCCCTCGCTGCTGCTGCTGCTGCTGCTCCTCCTCCTCCTCCTCCTCTCCTCTACCCATCTCCTCTCCTCTTCTCACTTGTGTAACTCCCCGTCACATCTTCATGACCTGGTTGTCCTTAGAGCTTCTCAAGAAGGATCCTACTCTCTGGACTGCGACTGCCTGGAACGACAACGGCTTTCCCTCCTACTCTCATGTTGGTTCCTCCTGACTGTCCTGTACTCTCCTCCTCTACCCTCAACAATTCTTCGTCCTCCTCCACCCTCCTCTCTCATTGTTGCCTTTGCTACTCTTCTTTCACCACCACCTCCACACCAACCCTCCTCCCTCCTCCCTCCTCCCTCCTCCCTCCTCCCTCCTCCCTCCTCCCTTCTCCCTTCTCCCACTCGTCCTCATGCATTCACAGGATCCTCACAAACTTTATCGCTCCGATTTCTTCGGAGGACTGGGCTGGCTGCTCACCCGCAAGCTCTGGCAAGAGTTAGGACCCAAGGTCCTCCTCCTCCCCCCTCCTCCTCTCGCCTCCTCTGCCTCCTCCTCCTTTCTTTCTTCCTCCTCCGCCTCCTCCTCGGTTCCTCGTCCTGTGCTCCTCTCGCCCTTCTCTTCATTGTAATCTCTCTTCCCCTCTCCCTTCCTCGACTCTCTTCTTGTGCTTCTTCCTCCTAAAGTTCCTGCCTGCTCTCCTGCAGTGGCCTAAGGCGTACTGGGACGATTGGATGAGGTCAAAGCGCATGGAAGGAGAAGCAAGAGTAACTTGCACGCAGAGAGCCGAAGCAGAGGATGGGGAGAGCATGTATCCGACCACAGATCTCACGGACGGTGAGGAGGGGGAGGGGGAGGGGGAGGAGAGCAAGGAGGAGAAACAGGAGGATTTACAGAAGGAAAAGGAATGCAGGAGGATAAGGGGCCAGGGATTGACTGGATGGAGGGGGAGGGAGGGAGGGAGGGAGGGAGGGAGGGAGGGAGGGAGGGGAGGGAGGGAGGGAGGGAAAGATTTGATGTGTAGATATTTGTGGTTTCTGTTGAAATTTGAAGATCACAAGAAACTGCAGGTGACATTTGGAAAGGAAGGAACAAGTAACGGGCAGGTCAAGACTACAATGTCCCCCTTCCGCCCCTGCCCCTGCCCCTGCCCCTGCCCCTGCCCCTGCCCCTGCCCCTGCCCCTGCTCCTGCTCCCCTCTGCGCTCGCTTGACAGGCAGGTTTGCAGTTTTTCGATAGTCACCTATCAAAGATGGTCCTGAATTCCGTGGTAACTCTCATTGCAGCTCTCCCTCCTCCTTTGGCTCCTCCTCTTACTCCTCCTCTTGCTGCTGCTGCCCCTGCTCCTGCTCGTTTCTCTCCTTCCCCTGTGCTTCACACCCTCACTCTCCTTCCCCTGTTCACGTCCTCGTCTACTCTCTTCCTCTTCCTCCCTCCGACTCTCCCTCTTGATCTTGCCATCTCATCTCGTTCCTTCAGCATATCGCATGGACCACAAAAGATATCTCCTTCCTCCTCAAAGAAAACTACGACGAGCAGCTCAGGAGGCAGGTGGAGGAGGCCCCGCTAGTCGGCCTGCATGACTCTCGAGGTTCTCTCCTCCTCCTCCTCCCAGTTCTGCACACGCTCCTGCTCTGCCTCTGCCTCACCTCCTCCTCCTCCTCCTCCTCCTCCTCCTCCTCCTCCTCCTCCTCCTCCTCTTCCCCCCTTCTTCCTCCCCTTCCTGCTTCTCTAGATCTCATGAAAGCTGGGCAGCTACCGGCAAGATTTTCTACAAAGACCACCCGAGCTTCAAGGTTTTGGCGCAGAGT
>NW_005434416.1:4846-20081 GCF_000315625.1 Guillardia theta CCMP2712
ACGGGGGGGGGGGGGGGGAAGAGGACGTGGAGGGGGAAGTGAAAGGGGGTGGGAGGAGCGAGGAGGAGGATGAGAGGAGGAAGCAGGGAGGAGGAGAGAGGAGGTGACTTGAAGCCGCAGGACATTGTGATCGTCCAGCGAGCTGCAGATCGAGTGCTCTACCTAGTGAAGAAAGAATAGAGAAACAACACCAACCCATGCTCACTCGCTTCTTCCTCTTCTGTCCTCCTGCTCCTCCTCTCCTCCTCCCTGCTTCTCCACTCCCCTCCACTTCGCCTCATACCCAGTCTCCCCCTTTGCCGTCATTGCATGGCAAATCGCATCGATACTATCACCACCCCTCTTTTTCCAGGTCACACCACCGGTAGTGACTCGATCATCGGGAATGGCAGGGAAACCAGGGCCCCCGGGAGAGGAAGGGAGAGATGAGGCAGGAGGGGGAGGGAGGGAGGAGGAGAGGAGAGGAGAGGAGGAGGAGCGAAGAGAAGGAGAGAGCGGGGCTGGAAGCGAGCAAGGGGGAGAGAGAGCCTTGAACGGGATCAATCACGATGAGAGGAAGAGGAAGGGAGAGGAAGAGGAGGACAGAGAGAGCAAGAGGGCCAAGGGGCAGGACGATGGAGGAGGAGGAGGGGCAGAACAGGAGAGAGAAGGGTCTTCGGACAAGACTAAAGAGGTTCGACGGGAGAGCACAGCTTGCAAAGCATTGTCGCAGATCTTCCGAGGGATGGCGCAAGGGAACGTGAAGGAGGAAGGAGCAGGTTGCATGATCGAGACCGCGCGAGCCTCTTCCATGTCCGACCAGGAAGTGATCGTGGAAGGAAGAGACGCGATACTGTCCGAGCTCCAGCAGGCAACCGACAACTCAGTGAAGGACAGCAAGGTGCGCGTGCTCGCACGACTGAGCATGGAGACGATGGAAGACGACAGCTCGTCTCTCTGCCTCCTCGTCCTTGCAAGCTCCAAGAACCCTCTCTCCCTTGCCTTCTCCTCCTGCTCCGTCGTGCTCGCTCTGGCTGACAGGCAGCAGCTGGTTGAGGTAGGGAATTCTTGACCTCCCACCATGCTCACTTGCTATGCAGTTGTGGGTCGGTGACTATGGGGAGACGAAAGAGGAGGAGGTGAGGAGCAAGGAGACGATGATGCGATGCCCGTGGTGGAGGGACGTCGTGAAGTTGCTCAGGTTTTCTCTTCCGATTGAAACAGAGTCGGTAAGAGAAGGAGGAGAAGAGGAGGAGGAGGAGGTGGTGGTGGTGGTGGTGGGATGTTGAAGGTTGTGAAGATCGAACTTATTGATTCGGGATGATGATGATAATGGTGGTGGTGGTGGTGGTGGTGGTGGTGATGATGATGATGATGATGATGATGATGATGATGATGATGATGATGATGATGATGATGATGATGATGATGATGATGATGCGCATAATGATAATGATTGTTAGAGCCTGCGGCAATTGCAACCTGATCGACTCGTCTTACTGCAGAATGTCCATTTTGAACTTGCAAGGAGAGAGCAAGAGACGGGAAGTCTGACCATCGACTGCTCGTGGGAGGTAACGTTGAAACGTTTGGCCGTTACGATTGAGACAGAGGAAACGGACAGGCCAGAGTGATCGGAGCGACACCCACATCCCTGCAGGAGGAGGAAGAGAAGTTACAACGAGAACAAGTTGAGAAGTCGATCCTAGGTGAAGGAGGAAAGGGAGAGAGAAGAGGAAGAGGGAAGGGGTGGGAGACAGTATAGGAGGGAACAGGGCAGAAAAGGGGACGCGCGTCAGGGTAGAGGAGGGGAGAGTAGGAGGGAGACGAGGGAATTCAAAGGAGGTAGAACAAGTGTAAAGGAGGTAGAGGATGAGGGGAGGCTGACGAGGAGAATTGGGGGAGGAAGTGAAAGAGGAGGACATGATTGGTGTCATCAGCGTTCGACAAGGTCAGGTCGCATCTTTCGAGCGACAAGAAGTTCGACAAGTCCGCTCCTCTTCTCGTCAAGGTAGACGCTTCTTCCCCCTGGCAGCCCCTGACCGGTAAAGCAGATGATCAGCTCGGATCTCAGACAGGAGAATGCGAGCAAAGCTCTTGAGGCAGTCAGAGAAGCTATCGGAACAGGTGTGAAGAGAAGGAAGAGGACTGGGAGGAGGAGGAGGAGGAGGAGGAGGAGGAGGAGGAGGAGGAGGAGGGACATCGGTAAGGTGAAAGAGAAAGACACTTCAGAGGAGGAGGGGCAAGGGATGGGGAGAGGGAGGAGGAGGATACTCTGAGATCGCGTTCAGGGGAGCGAGCATTCGCAGACAGCACAAGATCTTTGATCAAAGAGATCATCGACAGCGTCACTAACAAGGTCAGTCAGTGCTGAGTTGCGCGTCCGTGAGCTCATGTCGGGTCAGTCGGACATTTTCAAGACGGTCACTGGCGACTTTGAGGCCTTGATCAAAGTCTGGAGCATCCTCTCTCACCTCTCCCACAAGCTGCGCACTGACGACTCGTTCGCGTACGCGAATGCGGCGAAGGAGGTGAGGGAGGAATGGGAAGGAGAGGGTGCGAGCAGGGAGGCGGGAGGGAAGTGGCAGCGATGGAAGGAGGACGTAGACGCAAGGAAGACGATGCACAGAGAAGATAAAGATGATGACGGAGGTGGCAGAGGAAATAGAGATACAAAAGTTGGTGGTAGTGATTGAGGTGGCGTAGGGATAGCAGCAGCAGCAGCAGCAGCAGCAGCAGCAGAACGGATATTGACGTGCGCTGTTTCAGTTGCTCGTTCACTTGGAGGGATTGAACGATCAAGCGATTGCATCTGATTACATCCGAGATGTGAGGAAATGCTTGTGTTGTGCTTGCTCCTGACGCTTCCCCGTCTTGCTTCCTCTTACCCTCCCTCTCCTCCTCCCTACGCTACTCTCAACCCCTCATCTGGTTCACTTCCTTGTTTTCTCTTCTCATCGTCCCACCCCTCCTCGTCCTCCGCTACTCTCCCTTCCTTTCCTCTGCTTTCATCTTCCTTTTCTCCTGTATCTCCTTCTTTTCCTCGCTCCCTTTCTTGCGGACTACTCCGCTTCCTCGCGCTTCTCTTTCTCTTCCTCGCGCTTCTCCTTCTCTTCCTCGCGCTTCTCCTTCTCTTCCTTGCTCTGCTCCTCCACCACAAGC
Organism: Guillardia theta CCMP2712; assembly: GCF_000315625.1. NCBI lineage: Eukaryota > Cryptophyceae > Pyrenomonadales > Geminigeraceae > Guillardia > Guillardia theta. The sequence continues at coordinate 7,988 of NW_005434416.1, forward strand.
AAACTGGCGTCGCTCTCCTCACCTGCCTCAAAGTCATGGAGAAGAAGCACACGTTCGCCTGGTCTCGCACTCCCCTAGAGATGTGCCTCAAGGTCCTCGTTGACCCCAAGAAACGAGCCGCGTTTGGAAGCTCAAGAGAACAGGTCCTCCTCGTTAGCCGCTCCCCTCTCTCGTTACGTACCTGCGTCTTTGCCACCCTTCGTTCTTCGCCTTCGAGGCTCCCAAGTTCCTCTCCGCTGCTGACCTGTTACTTTCTCAGCTGGAGGATCTCATCAATCGTGTGCGCAAGAAGCGGGAGGGTCAAGTCTCGGAGGACTCCAAGCTTCACTACCAGTCCAGCGGCTTCCAGCACGGCAAACGAGGATGGTGACCGGCCCCTGAGCCTTCAGTGTGGCGGCCCGGGGCGGCCCTCGGGCCCGGGCCGGGCCGGCCGCACTGACTTGAAGGCTCAGTGTAACCGGGCTTGAGGACAAGCAATCATTGAATCATGTTTCAAGTCCGTTTGGACTCTGAGAGTCGGTACCGTACAGTCACATGCCATGACTCGATGATCGGAACGGAACTTGACACAGTGGCTTTACTCAAAGTGAGTACGGTCCGAGGGGGCGTCACTGTAGTTTGTCATTGGGATGACTAGTAGGCCTCCCGGAGCCTCGGAGTCCCGGACCACCCAGTGCACACTGTCAGGTGACGCCGGTGGGCTGTCGGACCGTACTCAACTGGTGACCCGGCGTGCCGGGGGCCAGTGTGACGGAATACAAGTTTGTTAGACTTGTACTAGTCCAAAGTCACGCAGATATCACATCGACCTTAGTTGTAGGGGACCTTAGTAAGACGGCTAGGAAAGCCCCCTCTTCGTCCCACACGCTACATGCCGCCTTGAAACACGTAAGTCGTCTTGGTTTACAGGAGAGTTTTTGTTAACTCGGCGCTATCTGACTGGCACGGCTGGCATACGTTCCATCACAGTGACCCTGGGCGCGCCGGCCGACCGTGCCCCGTGACCGTACGGTACGGTACTAGACGCCGGGTCGGCGGTCGGACAAACTCAGACACGCTCGGTCACTGACGTATCGGACTGCCACGCTAGTGCGGCGGCCCCGGTCCGGTACGGTCGTCGGACGGCACTGCAGGCTTCACGGGCCGGGCGCGGCCCGGCCGTGACGTGTAGCCTGGGCTGGTCTTTTGACTCAAACTCCTTAGTACGCCGAAGAATGCTGACTGACTTGACTGACAATGCGGCCCAAAGTTAAAAGTCTGTAATAAATTCACTTATGAGATGTTGGTGCTGCCCGAAATAGATTACACGGTTGGAGCGTTGACTAAACATTTGTACGAAGTCTTTTTTTCCGTTGCTTGTGAGAGTTTAACTTAACTTTGAGTAAAACTCCAACCACGCAAGTGACCAGGCATACACCCCCCTGAAAGTAGGTCCGCAGCAAGGATACGGCTGCAGGGGGTAGGGTAGTGAAATGCACCAATGACCAAAGAACTTCGGAAGGGGGAGTTTGGGAGGGGTACTTGGTGTAGTCACCAGCAGGAGACGTGGGGGGTCTGCAACAAAAACATTATAAGTCAGCAAGTTTCGGAACTGCGGTAGTGGGGTGATAGGGGTGGGGTAGGGAAGGGTAGTATAAGTACGCGGCGTTCTGCGAGGTTGAGGAATCCCTGCCGACAACATGGTGAGATGAAAAATGAAGAGAATGTGCGCAATGATGGTGACAAACGCCCGCCTGATGCGATGATGCAAGGTCTTGATGATTGCTGCTGCTTATGATAATGATAGAGATATGATGATTATCATGATGATGGATATATGATGAGGATGATGACAACGACGACGACGACGACAAGGATGAGGATGAGGATGAGGATGACGATGACGATGACGATGACGATGACGATGACGATGACGATGACGATGACGATGATGACGACGATGAGGATGAGGATGACGACGATGACGACGATAACGATGCATGCATGAATATCTTTTGGATGCGAAGCATGGCTTTGCCTCTAACATTTGACCTCCAGTTCTCCGAAGTTGTCAGTGGCACCCATGAGCCAAAGTTCACTTCCGAGTGGCCCACTACTACCATCAGCAACCAGAAGAGGGTCAGCGGCAACAAGGGAGCCAAGTGGAACTATGGTGACAACTTTGGCGGAGGTGACGATTACAGCACCGATCACACCATCTTCGGCAACTTTGGTGTCAAGGACACTGCTTACAGTGGAAGCGACGGGATCAAGCTCTGCCCTGGCACGCACAACGCTGAGTGCTCCGGATAAACATAAACATCGGATGCAGACGGTTGATGCCAACCTCCCCACTCACACTGGGAACGAGAGACTAATAAACGTCTTTCTATTCTATTACCTACATGTCTCTCTTGTACGTGCGAGCGTGATGTGAAGATGGCTTACGAAGCCTTGAAGACGATGAGATGCTTGACTCGAGCAATCGTTATCACACAAGCACACACCAGTCGATGTGACCTGCCTTGACTGTGATACTCGCAAGGGCGACAGCACCGATGGCTGCGAGACAGAGTCTGATGTCTGCTTGCCTGCTATCATCACTGATGAGTGTGCGAGGCTTGTTGTGGGTGCTGCCAGGTCGAGCACAGGGATACCTGGGAGAGCAACACGAGGCTGAACGGCTGAGTCATGGCTGCAACGTTGAACGAAAGCTTATCGGATGAAGATGATGTTATGGAGGAACCATGCCGCTGAGGACAGAGAGAACGGTGAGTTATCAATGTAGTGCTTATTTTGCATGATTTATGTTTTCTCCCAGTCTAATTGTGTATGTCTCTACTAGTACATTTGAACACTATCACATCAAATTGTAGTGATAGCTGCTGCAGGATTTCCCTCGGTCCTCCGCTCCCTGTATCTGCTCTGCGTCTGCACGTTCAACCATTGCCACTAGTGGAGGGAACCCATAGCGTGATGCCAAGGGCTTTCTGTCTTGCTTGGCATACCACCAACAGACAACTGGCTGCATTCAATTCTTGGCTTGTCTTGGACTGAATCCAGTGAATCAAACAACCAGCAAGTCAATGCAGCAACTCACCGCTCCTCGATTGCACTGGCATCATGCCTCGCACATCATCTCACCTATGGTATCGGAGCACGGCCAGTTTGAGCATCACAGCTTTGAAAACACATAGTGAAATCTCCTTGACGCTGCTGACCTCCTTATGCCCCGCCCCTTTGCTCGAAATTTCCAATTCGATTTGCCAGGTAAGGATCAACACTGTCTTTGCAATAGTCTGAAACCATCCTCTCAGTGTAGCCTGCTGGTGGTGAGGGCCGGCACATGAAGGGAACAACTGTAGTAGTAGTAGTCTCAGACCAGACCAGGGCGAAGAAACGCCTTCAGCGAGTTCAGATCCTCCTTGCTCCTGAGCATCGTTGTGAGAATTTTTCGCAAGGAGTCCTCCCGTATGTTTATCAATATTATGGCAATGCAGGCAAGTTATTTCTGAAACATCAGCGAGAGACTCGGTCTTTTTCGGCCACTTCTGGGTTTCCCAGGGGGGCCCCTTGGCGATGGCTCTCTTTGCGCACACCACCTTCCCCTCCCTGGTCAAAATCGCAGAGACCTTTCCCGACTGTGTCTTCCCGGCCTATGCGGATAACATGGCCGTTTTTGGAAAGCTCTCTGTTGCCACACAAGCCACTGCATCGCTGGTTGATACGTTGAAACAAGAGCTAGGATTGGAGATTCGAACATCAATCTAGCGAGTAACGGGCCATCCAAGAGCATATTTGCAGTAGGTACCAGGGCTTGCAGCAGTTTGCCTTGCAAGGCCAGGAGATCATCCTTGGAGGTAAGTCCTTTCAGCAAGAGTTTATCGCTGCAAAGGTGAAATTCCACCCTCCAATGCTTCTTACGTGGAATCTCCCCGGCCTTGACAGCTGCCCAGTGCAAGTGCTTTGACGTCGCGAGTTTCCGTCTTCTTACGAAGGTGTTTCAGTGGCCACAGCACCAGGCACAGGAGGGTTCATCCGACCTGCAACCTGCTCCTGACACCCCTCCGTCTGACCTTCAGTTCGCCTACTTCAAACGTCAGTTGCCTTTTGTGCTGGAGGAGATGGGTTCACCCCGGCAGGAGGTTGTGGCCTACACCGCATTCTGGTCTGCGACTGCCAAGTTTCTCAAATGGGCGGGAGACATTGCCATCTTCCAGCATTGGATTTTACCTACACCGCCACTCTTCCCGGAGTCCACCGGATCAATTCTGGCACTGAACTTCGAATCCACCAACCGCAGCAAGCGGACGCTGGGGATGTTGTCCCCATGCTGGCTGCCTTCTTGGACACTCACAGGCACTTGATGGAGCAGGCAATCTCGGCGTACACCTCCTTGGCGGAGCTTCCTCAGGCGTGCGACAATGACTGGATCCCCTCGCCTGATTTGTTTGGGACGTCTGGTAGTGTGCTTTTCATCCCCGCTCAGCAGGAGCTCACGGCTCAATCCCTCATGGAGTTTCCTCGGTTCTGCAGTATTCGAGCTAACAATGATGAGCGCCAGCGATCTTTGTTGGCACATGAACTTTGTCTCAGTTTACCCCTCAGCGCACGATCTGGCACTCAATTATGTAAAGTACCAACCTTGGGATCTTTGAGCAGCAGCCCATCAGCTTGGTGGCTGCCGCTGACAAGTTTCTTCATGGACTGCCCATTGAACTCCCGCCGCACTGCGATACATGTCACCTTCTTCTCCGTCGTCCTGGAGGGACTACTCACATGGCAACCTGCAGGCACCGCAGCCCATTATGGACTGATGCCCATGAGAAGTGCAATGCCGTCCTCAGTACCCTCATCAAAGATTCAGGAGTGAGATGCCGCGTCGACGTGCAAGGCGTTCCCGGCACCAGGCAGAACGTTTCCCAACATGGCCCTGAAGATCATCACGTAGGGAATTTTGAGCTCCCGCAATTGCAGGCCACTGGAGGCGGATGGCATGGGTTGATCCTTGACTTCAGCATGTCACATGTTTCTGACTATGATGGAATACCGGACCAGGCTCTGAGCAAACTGCAGCAGCACAGGGAGAGATCCGAGGGCATCGTAATGCATATGCTCAGCACGTCCCGCCAAAGGCCTTTCTTCCCATTATCGCCAGCACTGATGGCCTCTTGCAGGACGATGCGTTGCGCTTTCTGTGGTGGCTGGCGGATCGCTCGGCGAACAAGGAAACGGCAGCGCTGGATGGTCTCTCGGCCTCGCAAGACGTCTCAGGTGATCCGACTTGCAAACACATCCGGTCCAGGATCTTCCGTCAGCTCAAGGCCTCCCTGTCACTCGCTGCCATAATCGCAGGTGCGTTCAGGTATGCGTCTCATTCCTTCAGCGGCGGCCACAGCGACATCGCTTGCATTGCGCCGGGGAATGGTCCTGCTCGAAGTTGAGTGAAGGTATCAGTTAAGTTTGGGGGACAGCAGTCGGAAGGATGAGTTGGTTCTCGCTGTCTTTTTTTCTCTTCTCGGTGTGTGGGAGTGAACTTTACTCAAAGTTAAATTAAAATCAGTACGAGGACAATCAAACTAGTAGGGACAGGGCCGATTGTCCTGGTACTGATTTTAACTTAACTTTGGCACTGCGCTCGTCAGGCTCCGGGGCCGACCCGGTCACCCACAAAAAGGCTTTTGGGTACGAACTTGGTCTGAAGCAAAAAAGATTGTAAGAGTGACAGTAGTAACTTAACTTTGAGTAGTATTAAAAATGTCAGTTGTTGTTGACCAAACATAAAATTCGAATAACCCGCTTCACTGGTGACCACCCACCCCTTCTCCCAGTACTTCGGAGTAAACTTACGGTGACTCAGCTACCCACCACCCAGTCTGCCATGCTGACCCTGCGTCTACCACCATCAACACTTGGAGGGGCAGGCTGTGGCTGTCACAGGCGATTTTATTAAGAGCGTTATCAGTCTGTCTCGCCCTATGCCTGACCTCTTGATGCCGAGGTACCCCACCTCCCATGCCCGTCACACCTGAACCGTGGGGTGAGTCACGGGACCAGTTCAGTCAACTTTCCTAGAGTACCGGTGGTCACTAAGTCCCGAAATAGATTTTTGTTCATAGAAGTGTTCTCGGTAGGTCCCGGAGTCCGCCCCCTCCCCCCTCCCCCTCCGGTACGGGGTAAGCCTGAGAGGGGGGGTTCCCTAGTGATAGTACCGGGTACAACGGTACCCCAGCGGTGAACCGGGTCTATTATCTTGCCTGACCTGGGAAAACGTAGAGGTGGGGGTACTAAGTAGTGAGGTACCATGATAGATTCGGAACTGTAGGGGTCAGGGTCGGGACTTGGACCATTATTGCGCAAGAGGAGAGGGGTGGGATAGGGGACAGCAGTATAAATACGAGTGCAGATGAGATATCGTCACTGAGAAAATGGTGAGATGAAAAAAGATGAATAGAATGCGCGCAATGATGCTGACAAACGCCCGCCTGATGCGATCATGCAAGGTCTTGATGAACACAAAGAACGACGGAGATTATGATGGAGATGATGATGGAGACGAATCGATGCCTGATGAATGTGACGCATGATCATGATGGATGACTGTCTTGGAATGGGAAGCATGTGTTTGTCTCTGACATTTGACCTCCAGTTCTCCGACATCGTGCACGCTCAGGAGCTGTATAGCACTTACACTATCAGTAACACCTGGGAGCCCTATTTCGAATCCAAGTGGCCCACTACTACCATCAGCAACAACAGATGGAATGATGGCAACAGGGGAGCCTCTTGGAACTACGGTGACAACTTTGGCGGAGGTAACGATTACCGCACCGATCACACCATCTTCGGCAACTATGGTGTCACCGACAGTGTTTACAGTGGAAGCAACCCAATCAAGCTGTGCTCTGGCACGCACAACGCTGAGTGCTCCGGATAAACATAAACATCGGATGCAGACGGTTGATGCCAACCTCCCCACTCACACTGGGAACGAGAGACTAATAAACGTCTTTCTATTCTATTACCTACATGTCTCTCTTGTACGTGCGAGCGTGATGTGAACATGGCTTACGAAGCCTTGAAGACGATGAGAAGCTTGTCTCGAGCAATCGTTATCACACAAGCACACACCAGTCGATGTGACCTGCCTTGACAGTGATACTCGCAAGGGCGACAGCACCGATGGCTGCGAGACAGAGCCTGATGTCTGCTTGCCTGCTATCATCACTGATGAGTGTGCGAGGCTTGTTGTGGGTGTCGGCAGGTGCTGCCAGGTCGATCGCAGGGATACCTGGGAGAGCAACACGAGGCTGAACGGCTGAGTCGTGGCTGCACCGTTGAGCGAAGCTTATCGGATGAAGATGATGTTCTGGAGATGATAATGTTAATGATGATGAAGATGTAATTGATGATGTAATTTCTGTTGTTTCTTGTTTTGTTGATGATGGAGGACTGAGGAGGAGATCATCGGATAATGATCACGGTTTTTCATCAGACATCCGAGTATAAAATGCTGTCACTGTGACATACTGTCCAAACGGGTCCTGCAGCTTCTGTCTCCGAACCCTGATACATCCGACCGGAGCTAAAAGCCGCCAAAGTTGAATTACTAGTTAGCAGCTTCACTGTTACCCTGTGAATGCTCGACATGCAACCTCGATAGACTCGTAGAAGCATCGGGCTGCTGAGTCACTAAGACTGAGGGATCTTAAAGATCATCAGGGATCATGAGGCACATCGGATGAGATGCTAAGCTTGTTGAACTGATCATACCGTAGTACTGATCAGTAGTACTAGTAACTGAGCCGCTGACTTGATACGGGCCTGCGGCGGCCCGGGTCCGAGTCAGTGGACTCCGAGTACCGTACACTTGTGACATCATGACTAGCACCGTGATGAGTGGCCCAGCACAGCCTGGCTGCACACCGTGGCACCAGGCTTCCTCCGGGAGTCCGCCGGTCCGGTCGGATCAGTTCGAAGTCCAGGCTCGGAAGTTCTCAGATCCGATCGGATCGTCGGCCACCGCGAGTCCGAGCGGGCCCCTGAGTCCTGCTCAGCCATGATACCGGGTCACTCTGTTCGCTGTCAGAGTCTTTTCTCTTCCGGTCCTGCTCAGGCTAGCCCGCCCGGGCCCGGACCGGGCCCAGAGTCACTGCCGCCTGGCCGCCCCGGCCGGGCCGCCGCGGCCCGCCGAGCCGCCGCGCCGACGCCTGGCTGCCGCCGAGCCTCGGAGTTCGGAAGTGACTTGCAGAGCTGACTGCTGACAAGACGAAGGGGGGCAGAATAGTATTAAGCGTCGCCAGGAGATCTGAAAATAATTGTTTTCAAATTAATTTTTATTGGCTGACAGAGATACTGAAAATTTTCTGTAATATATTGGATTGAGAAAGTATTAATAAAAGTTTTCCTATATAAAAAAATCCATTTTTAGCTAATCTTCTTCATTACTACGGGTGTTCCTATAACCCTTTAGCTGAAGGAGTTAAATTCAAAGCAGTTCCTTCACAACCCGAGTTACATTGCTGACCGAACCGCCGTGATTTTACTATACCGAACCCCCTATTTGACCTTGAACTACCCGGCCCTATGTATGATGACAGAACCCCCAAACGCAAAGTACCCCTTATTCCAAGAGCTTCACCCCCAACGGGGTGGGGGTGAAGTAAAGAACCTTTCTCCATAGAGCAAGCGAGAGGAAGAGGAGAGGACGACGAAGTCGAAGAGGAAGAGGAAGAGGAAGAGGAAGAGGAAGAGGAAGAGGAAGAGGAAGAGGACAGGGAAATCAAAGAGGGGATAGCATTGCACAGAACAAGACTGGACACGCGGATTCTAGCATATCAGGTTACTGTCTACTGTCTGCTGTGATAAGATTGGTGGGAGAACTTTTTATTGGAGTAGCCAGAGGGATATAGCAACGTAAAGTGAAAGCCCAAGTTAACAGAGTATACCAGCGCGCAATGGAAGGAATGCAACTGAACGTCGACGGTCGGTACTTGCCGGAAGCTTTGGACTGGGGGTTCGATCATATTCCCAACGAACTTCATGGCTTGCAACATGCCAAGGCTGTCGAAACGAGGCAGAAAAGACTGGACAAGGAGGAAGAGGATGGACCTGTGGCGGCAGAGGCGATGAGCCATCGGCGCGACGTTGGAGGGGATCTCTCGTGCGAGGGGCTGAAGAGTAGGTCGCCAGAAACATTTGCTGCCATGTTCTGCTCAAGGTTCGACGATGAAACTGAGGGGGAGAGGCTAGAGAACGTCTTTGCGAGTGAAAGTTACAACACCGAGCTCGGATCAAGCGCAGAGAAGGATAATCTTGACGAGTGTGGGAAGGATTGGTTGGAGGGGAAACTGGATCTGGATGCAGGAAGCGACGAGGAGGACGAGGAGGACGAGGGGGAGCTTCTGACGGCCTCAGAGAGGAGAACCTGCCTGTATCAGTCTTCTTTCCGGTTGGGAGGAGCACCAGAGAGGAAGCAGATACAAGGTAGCGGATCTTTCAGGAGCCGATACAACCGGGAGATTGGCAAGTCAATCACCGACGCCTTCATTGGCCTGATACAGCACTCGAGCCACTGTGAATGACAAGAAAATAAACTTGTAACGCAGTCCCTTTCGCACTCTCTCTCCGCCTCCCTCCTATCCCGATCTCTCTGTACTCTTCCCCGTCCCCTTCGCACTCTCACTGGCTCTCCCTGTCATCATTGTCGCCCTCAAGGAAGAGGAGCATTGGGAGTGATGGAGTGGGCCCTGGTGGATGGTCAGAAACCTCAAAGGGAGGAGTAACAAGAGGAGGGCGTGAGACGAAGCGAGTTGTTGGAGGGTACCTGATCTTCATCGGAGGTTTCCCTTGCGGAAAGCATTCGGTAAAGATGATTTCAATGAGCTGGAGAAAGGTAAGGAACTCGCAACAGCAGATCCGAGTAGCAGAGCGAGTAGAAAGACTGAGAAAAGAAGCCGAATGCCGGAGAGAAGAGAGAGAGTCAAGAGAGGTTTTGGAAGAGGGCAAGGGGGTGGGGGAGATTTAAGACAGCAACACAACGATGCAGAGTTTGGCGGACCTGCTTGAACTTTGACCGTAGATACAACTGCCACCAAGATAAGAGTAAAAGAAACAATGATCATAACAAGGATATCATGTGGTGTGTGCGTGATGATGATGTCTGAGCGGACGATTGAGATGCTTTGACGATGAAGACTCAGAAGTCAAGGAAACTGAATGGGACACGTAGAAAGAAAAGACGTGAACGAGGACAAGAAGGGCGACGAAAAAGATGAGGAGGAGGGAGAGGGAGAGGGAGAGGGAGAGGGAGGAGGGAGAGGGAGGAGGGAGGAACCTGCAATTCATGTGTCTGTTCCATGAAGTAAGTTTTGTCTCCAGGAATGTCGTCGACAGCCTTTAAACGGGTGAGATGTTTGTCTCCCTCTCTTTGCCTTCACCTCTGCTACTTTCTCGTCCACCAGATCCATCCCTCCTTGATCTGACAGACGTCGCAGTCAGATGCAACATTCAACGACTACCATGCTGCTGCTACCATGCTGCTGCCTCAGCCTCCTCATTTCATATCAAGCCTACTTCTTATTGACCGCAGATTCTGCTTTACTTCCTCCCCTCCTGACCGACTCCCCCCTCTGCCTCCCAGGCTCCTCCTTCTCCGCTTGTCTTCACCTTCGGCGAGAGTATCGGTGAGCGAGTGGTAGAGGAGGAAGGCGACGATTCTGCTGCTAGTCAAACTTGACGGGCATCAAACAGACTCACTTGAGGTTGTTGCTGTCAACCCTGCTGGGAACTGTGTTGGGCCCGATGTTGTACTGAAGTCACAACCATCAACATCGTCTGACACCCTTTGCACCATCACGATCCCTGCTGCTGCTGCTGCTGCTGCACCTCCACCTTCCGCCCCCCCTCCTCCCTCCTCTTCCTTTCCTTTCTTTTCTCCTGCTGCAACCCCGTTTTTCCGTGCTTTTAACTCTCTATACCTTCCAAGGAGTCAGAGTGAGCTGGAGGATGAGAATACGAGTGAAAAGAAATTGAGCCATGAGAAACTTTGCCTGCAACCAACGTCAAGTCCTCCCTTCCCTTACGTTTCTGTCTGCTCCTCCTCCTCATAATCGTCTTCTCCTCCTCCCTTTCTTCCTCTTCCTCATTCAACGTCCTCTCTTGCTCCTTCTGCTGTCCCCTTTATCAATTCATCTCGTTCTTCACCTTCCTTCCATCAATTTCTCCTGCTCTCATGGTTTCCCAGTCAAGCTCGAGCACCTGAAAAGTGTCATCAAAAATAACTCCAGGCTGAGGAGAAGGTGCAGGAGGAGAAGGAGGAGGAGGAGGAAAAGGAGGAAGGGAGGAGGAGGAGGAGGAGGAGGAGGAGGAGGAGGAGGTGCAAAAAAAGGGGGGGGGAGGTGGAGGTGCAAGAGGGGGAGGAGAGACTTGAGAAGGGCAGGTCTGACAATGTTGAGTTGATGATGAAGGTTTGGAGTGGAGAAGGGGATCAAGGAGAAGAGGGAAGACAGGGAGCAGGAAGAGGAATGGATGGCAAGAAAACCTTCTCTTCGACCGGCATGAGATACTTTTCAGAGGATGCAGTCAAATCGCGAGAGCTCCCCTGGATGGATGGTTTGTCTGGATATTTCTGAGAGAAAATGTGAGCAACCGAGCGGGAAGTTGGGATAATGTTGTTGTTGTTGTTGTTGTTGTTGTTGTTGTTGTTGATGATGATGATGACGATGACGACGACGACGACGACGACGACGACGACGACGACGACGACGACGACGACGACGACGATGATGATGACGATGATGGGAGGGAGGAGGAGGAGGATGGGAGGAGGATGGGAGGAGGAGGAGGGGGAAGATGAGAAGAATGATGAGAATGGCGATGACGAGAAGGAGTTTCTGCGTCATTACCTGTCTGTGTGCCACCAACCTGCGAAGAAACTCGACGATAGCTGAGGGAATTTTATCCTGCCAATTTACTGAGAGGATGAACAGCAAACAAATGGATAGAGACATGCCAGACACAACGAAAACTTTGCAAAAGAGGAGGATGAGGATGAGGATGAGGATGAGGAGCAGGAAAACGAGGAGCAAGAGGAGCAGGGACATGACGATGAGGA
>NW_005434416.1:20181-45327 GCF_000315625.1 Guillardia theta CCMP2712
TAGGAGGAGGAGGAGGAGAAGGATGATGATGATGATGATGATGATGATGATGATGAGGAGGAGGAGGAGGAGGAGGAGGACGAAGAGAACGAGTAGTAGTAGTAGTAGTAGTAGTAGTAGTAGTAGGAGGAGGAGGAGGAGGAGGAGAGGAATGTAGTAGTTATGCAGCAGTGATGAGTGAGGGGATGGGGAGGAGGACCTGTGTGCATGCTGTTATGAGAGCATTGATGATAGCTTTACATCGAGTTCCAAGCTTGAGGACTCGAGCAGTAACGTCACTCTGATATGCCATCAGCGAAAATCATCCGCATCCCTTCTTCCTCCTCCCCGTCCTCCTCCTAATCCCCATCCCTCTTAACCCCCCCTCGCGACCCTTCTTTTCCTCTCCCTGCCATTTACCTCCTCCTCCTCTCTCTCCCTCCTCTCTCCTCTCCCGCCTCCTCCTCCCCCTGCTCTCTTCCCCTCCCCTCCTTCTCGCTTCGCTTTCTACTGACCTCCGTCAGCCCAGTTTTCCACAAGCTTCCCTTGAACGGCGGCATGATCTAAGGCAGAAGGCTCAGCAGCACAAGGGAGGGGAGGAAGAGGAGGAGGAGGTCGAAGAGCAGAGGAGGAGGAGGAGGACAAGGGAAGCAGATGAGGAGAGGAGAGGCTTGAAGAAGTGAAGGAGCACACCCGACACAAACGCATGCGTGAAAGAAAAGAACGGAGTGACAGAGGCAGCACAAGCAACACAAGGCGCAGAGCAAGATGTACGGACATAAGGAGGATGAGGAGGACAGATGACGAGGAAGAGGAAGAGGAGGAGGAGAAAGTGAGAATAGAAGCAGGAGATAGGGGGAGGAGGGAAGGAGAGAGCCCATGGTGCAGGAGATTGAGCAAGGGCAGAAGCAGGAGGAGGGGTAGGAGGAGGAGGGGAAGAAGGAGGAGGGGAAGGAGGAGGAGGGGAAGGAGGGGCAGGAGGGAGGGGCCAGGGGTAGAAATCACCTCTAGAGAAACACCAGACTCGAAGAGAAGAACGTTGATGACATGCTGACACACCTGCCGCGATCCAATGACCTCCTGTCCCTGTCCCTGTCCCTGCCGCTGCTGCCGCTCCTCCTCCTCCTCCTCCTCCTCCTCTTCCTTCTGCTGCTGCTGCTGCTGCTGCTTCTCTCGCGTCTGCTGCCGCAGCTGCCCCCGCTCCCACTTCCACACATTGTCCTTGACCTTGACCTTGACCTTGACCTTGACCTCCTCATCTTCCTCCCGCTCCTTCTCCTCATTGCTTGTCTCACCTTTCTCAACCATGATCGCGATATGTCGAGGTATTCCTTGATTTCCTCCATCCTGCTCTCGTCGCGTCACTTGAGCTCAAAGTTGATCTCACCGACTTGATTTCATCCCCATCGTCCACTGTCTCCTCCTTCGCCACTTCCTCCTCTTCCTCCTCCTAGCCACCATCACACTGTCACAACCGCATCATCGACTGATTGCACAACCTCTGCCTGCGTCAGCGGCAGAGACATCACGGAACTTCTTCTCGCAGCCGCGCGTGTCTGAGAAGGGGAGTGAGGAGGAGAATGAAGAATAAGGTCAAGACATCACATCGTTTGTCGCTTCCTCCGCTCTTCTCATGTTCTCTCTGTCCTTCTTCACTTTCTCCACAGCTTCGTTGGCAACCTTTCCCATTGTTATTCCCCCACCTCCCCACCCCCCGTCGGTTCTCCTCCTCCTCCTCCTCCTCCTCCTCGGCCACCGTCTTTGCTTCCACACTGGTCTGTGCAATCCGCTGGTTCAGATTCAAAACCTGCAGGATGAAGGGATCACACATCCTTTATACATCCTACGTTCCCCCCTCCCCCCTCTGCTCTGCTTCTCTCCTGGCTCCTCTCCTCCCTTCCTCGCTGCTTCTCTCGATTCCCCCCATCAACCAACTATCCCTGTCACCTCATCCTGTAGTTGTCGAACGCTCCCCTGCTGTCGATTTTGTGGAGGGACGAAGTTCTCTGTCAGAGAGGTTCAGCGATGGAAAGGCATAACGAGACTCATCGAGCAGCAGCGGACGAGTGGAGGAAGGACCTTTCAGTTGTTTGTTTGCTCAAGGAGAGCCGGGGGAGAGACAACGAAGTGGAAATGAGAGGTAAGAAGGAAAAGCAACGAGGATGAAAAGGAAGCGGACAAAACGAGGACAAGAACAAAAGAGAACGCATGTGAGCAGGATGAGCAGGTCGAGAAGGCGAGAAATCAGCTCACGTTTGTTTTCTCTTGGAGTGTTGTCCTGGTTGAAGCCACGAGGTTGTGAAGTCATCTCCAAGATATATCGTCAGCATACGGATCAGCATCAGCATCAGCATCAGATCAGCATCAGCATCAGCATCAGCATCAGCATCAGCATCAGCATCAGCATCAGCATCAGCATCAGCATCAGCATCAGCATCAGCATCAGCATCAGCATCAGCATCAGCATCAATATAAGCATACGGATCAGCATAAGCATAAGCATACGCATAATGACCATGATCATCATCAGCAGCAGCAGCTTGTCGTCGCATCACCATCATTATCGACATCGCACAACTTGAAAGTTACCGAAGGATCAGCGATTGCGGTATCTGCTGCTCTACCTTCTCCTAGACCCCCTCCTTCTCTCCATCGTTCACCTGCTCCACCACGAACTGAATTCTGATCTTTCATCTGTAAATTTGCTTCAGGATTTGAATCACAGCACGATCATTGAAACGGCGATGACAAGAATCGAGGAGAAGTACCATGTATGCCATGAAGATCGACTGCATCTGGAGGGACTGAGCGAGGATGAGATCAAGTTTGCTGGACGTGCTGTCTTGCTCCATCTCCTCTCCTTGTTCTTCTGCTCTCTCCTCCACAGCTTCAACTCTCGTCATCTATCAAAAGCTCTCAGCCGGGGTTGACCTCCTTCTCACAACCTGGGATGTCTTCTTCGCTTCCATCAAAGCTATCCTCAGCTGTTTGTTTGCCTCCTCAATCTCCATGAGCTGCATCTTCTTATTCTGCAGCTCCGCCATGATCTGATTATTCGTCAGGTTCCTCCTTTTTCCGGTCAGAGTCGCGAACCTCCTGGTGCGAACCTCCATCCTGCATCGTGAGCCCTTGCTTCGATCGCTCCTCCTCCTCCCTCTGTAACGCCATGCTTCTCTGCTTCTCCGCATCGAGGCGCTGCCGCATGAGCTGTAGTCTCATGCGTGTGACTTTCTCAAGGATTTCCTTCTCCTCCTGCATAGCTCGTCGCTCTTCCCGCTGTCTTGCCTATGTGATATTCCACATCCACCACTCGCCTGTCATCCCCGCATCTTCATATGCTGCATGGTTGGTTTGGAAGATCAATTCCTCCATCTAAAGCTCAGCATGTCAAGCGCCGCCGCAGCAACGGCCTTGATCAAGCCATCGCACCGTGTGGGGTTCCCCGATTGCCGGGCCAGTCATATGAGAAAAGTCCGCCTCAGGAGAATATGTTTTATCACAATGAGAAGAAAGGCAGCATGAAACATTTAGTGTCTGAGTTAGGATAGTGATTATTTCAGTGAGGGCAGTGATTGACCGGCTACTACTCGGCGGGCCTTGCCGGTGCCGCTCCGATGGCTCTTCATTACAACTATACTACTACCCCACCCACTACTACAATACTACCCCACCCTCTAGGCTGGCTAGAGGGATAACAGATACAAAAGTTTTTCATCCACCCCTACCCACTCCCTGCCTTTGCTATCAGGCTTTTTACGGTCGATAACTACGGGTCATCTAGCATGGAAGTTAAAGGGGTAATCGGCACTGCAGGGTAGGGTATAGATAGGTCGAATGAGGGGGTGGGCGTTGCCCTTGAAAGGCGCAAGCGGATCATGATACTCTCAGTGCAAGCAGGAGAGGGAGGAGAGGACGGGAAGGGAGGAGTCAGGAGACACCCTCTCTTCCCCAACTCCCTCATCTCCGACCCATGCTCGGCAGGAGGTGAAGGAGCCCGGCTTCTTGCCGAGGAAGGAGGAAAATACGACACAGCATGGCACTGCTTGTGTACGAACGCTGCCAAGCATGGCGACAGAAACTTTCTTGGCCACAGAGCTTTTCCGAAGGAGAAGGGAGGACCAAGAGGCGACTACCAGGTACTCTAAGTCAGCATGCTCGTGCTACGTAGCGAGTAGGGATGCCTGTTTTGATTTGTGGTCTCGGTTACCGCAAGACAAAGGGAGTGCCGAGGAAAGTGTGTACTCGGTTTCATTAAGTAGCCACGAGAGGAGATGGGACGAAGGAAAAGAGGATTCAGGTTGCGACCTATGAGAGGAAAGCATCCTCGAGGATACGGGTGTTGGAAGGAAAGCATCCTCAACTAATTCCTTCCTCTTCAGTGGCAGTCGTACAAGAGTGTTGCCGAGGACATCAGGACTTGGGGCATTGGGCTTAAAAACCTCTGCAACCTCAAGGCAACCCCCACCCCCTCCTCTCAACTGCCTGCCTGCCTGCCTGCCTGCCTGCCCGCCCGCCCGCCTGCCTGCCTTCCCTGACTCCCCTGACCTCCATGACCTCCTTCTTGACCACCCTTCCCTCTCTCTGCTGCAGGCCACACGTTGAGATGTGTGTGTTGCAGGAGACGCCGGGGAAGCGAGGGCCGGAGGGACAACCGTGCGTTGGAATCTTCAGCATCAACAGGCCAGAGAACTTCAAGATCCTCTACTCCATCTTCTCGCAACGCTTCATCGCTTGCCCTCTCTATGACACTCATGGCTCCAACACCATCAAGGTAGCTCAGATGCGACGAGGTGGTGTTGATGATGTTTGTATTGCGTATTGCCTCCTTTGTCTGTTTGAGGTTTATTTTCTGTACCTGTCTTTGTGTGTTTTCGTTCAATGCATCATGTGGTGTTGGAATTCATCTCTTGCAGGTATCTTTTGTGTTTCTGACAAGCTCTTCAGTTCATTCTTGATCAGTCTGAAACAACTGTAGTTTGCGCAGAAGCAAGCAAGATGAAAGGTGTAGAAACTGCAGCAAGCAGCTGCGGCTGCCTCCCTTCCCCTCCCCTCCCCTCCCCTCCCCTCCCCTCCCCTCCCCTCCCCCCCTTCTCCTCCGCTCCTCCACTTCTGCCATCTGCTCGTCCTTGTTCTCCCTCTGCAATTGGTATTGACGTATTCCTTTCAGTTCTGCTGGAGGGACGAGGGGCCGCATTGAAGTACATCGTCATCTTAGACGAGAACTTGGATGATGAGGAGAAAAGTGTGCTTGAGAAGCAGGCAAAAGACGCCAAGGTCACTTCCAACATCTGATCCATTTCCGATGCTGCTGTATGTTACTGGACATGAATGTCTTGTCGTGATTGTGATCGGGCGAGGAAGATGTTTTCGTTTGTGCCTGATGTTTGTGTTTTAGATCACGTTGTTCACCATCAAAGACTTGCGGGAGTCTGCGGACAAGACTCCTGGTTGCCTTGCGCTCGTTGATAGACGAGAGCTGAGCTGTAGCAGGGGAGACCTCTGATATCACTCCGGATGACTGGGCTTACATCATGGTAGCGAGAGGGGATGGAGAGGAGGGAGGGGAAGAGGATTAGCACCAAGAGGAAGAAGCTGAGGTAGAGGAAGAGGAAGACTGAAAGCAGAAAGACATCGAAGATTGGAACATTGATGCGAGCATGAGACGGAGAGGAGGGAGGAAGGGGAGGAGGGGAAGGAGAAGACGGAGAGGAGGGAGGGAGGGGAGGAGGGGAAGGAGAAGACGGAGAGGAGGGAGGAAGGGCGGAGGAAGGGAAGGAGAAGTGCTGACTTGTTTTGCAGTATACATCTGGAACCACCGGAAACCCCAAAGGAGTTTGCCTGACGTGAGAGGAGGAGTTGTTTCTCTTGAATCGCCTGTTCCCTTTTCTCTTCTGATTTCTTTCATCCTGGCAGCCACAAGAACATTTTGAGTGCGGCTTCCGGTGTCATGAGACAATCACCGAGGTACGAGGGTGCTGGTGCTGGTGATGATGAAGATGAGTGAAAACGATGAATATGGTGCTATTGCTGCTGTTGCAGCAGCTGCTACTGGTGCTGGTGCTGGTGCTGGTGCTGGTGCTGGTGATGGTGATGGTGATGATGGTTGTATCGGTGATGATGGCGGGGTGAGGAGAACATGAGGGTTTTTTTTTCTCGCAGCATTCCCTTCAATGAGCAGGATATCTACATCTCTTATCTTCCTATGGCTCACAGCTTCGAGATATGTATTCAGGTTTAGAGCATGCCCTCTCTCATTGTCCTCCTCTTCATCGATATCACCTTGTCCTCGCTCTGTTGATCTTCCTGCTTCTGATCGCGGGACTCTCCTACCTCATCTGCACTCGTGACGTTCTGTAGATCTGCATGGTCGCTGTCGGGGCGTCCATCGGGTTCTTTCAAGGAGACATTCGCCTCCTCGTGTCCTCTGACCTCCCGCTCCTCAAGGTGAGTGAGGGACTTGAAGCAGCCAGTGAGACGTGGACGAGGAAAGAGAGGGGGGAGGGGGGGAGGGATGCGATACGATCAGCAGGGGAGAAGGGGGATGGACTGAGAGAGATGAGATCGAGGAGGACAAGAGTTTTTTTTCTGACCTCTGCCCAGCCTACTCTGATGTCTGGAGTCCCGAGGGTCTACGGCCGAGTTTACGACAAAGTTATGCAACAAGTCGAGGTAGGAGGAGGTAGAGAGTAACATGAAGGGGACGGCAAGGAGAGGGGAGGGAAGAGTGGGAGGATGAGCTGATCTTCGCTCTTGTAGGAGAAGGGTCCCGTAGCTAAATTGCTCTTTGACACAGCCTTTGCAAACCAAGCCTGGTAAGAGATAGAAAACTTGCATTTACGGGATAAAGGAGAGGAGAGAAAACATGTGCGTGAAATGATGGAATGGTGCAAGGTGTATGGAGATGGGCTTTAGAAACCCTCTCTGGGATCTTCTCGTCTTTAATAAGGTAAGTGTCTTTTCTATCTTTCCTCCTCTTCCTCCTCCGCAAGTTGAAAATCTCCTCCTTATGTGAATCTACTCCTTTGCTCCAGCACTCTCCGCCTACTCTCCTCTCACCGTGTCGCAGATCAAAGAGGCGCTGGGTGGAAGAGTTCGCCTCATGGCGAGCGGCGCGGCTCCGCTAGGAACTGAAGTGCACAAGTTCATGCGGGTAGATGAAGAGAGGAAGTGAACACGGGCGGAGCATCCTAAGAGGAAGAGAGCAGAAGCACAGGAAAGATTAGCGGGGGCGGGAGCTGTGGACGAGGATAAGCATTAGCGCTAGTAGTAGGATGGACAGAGGAAGAGATTCGGAATGAAGGCACGAGGGGGAGGGAGACAGAATGTGGTCAAGGGGCAGGAGAAGCCGGCAGAGCAGGAGTATCAGGAGAACATCCGAGGAATCAAAGTAGGAGATGGACCAGGAGGAGCAGGTGGTGGAGGAGGAGGAGGAGGAAGAGGAGATCGTGGGGGAGAGTTTGACTTCACCTCTCAGACAGTCTTCGGCGTCCCCATCTGCCAGGGCTACGGCATGACTGAGAACGCAGCAGCTGCTGTGTGTCAGCCGCCTGAGTACAGCGCGACCGGGAACGTTGGGGGACCGGTGCCATGCACAGAAGTGAAGCTCGAGGATACGGAATACTACAAGACCACTGACGAGTATCCCAAGACGGCTCAAGAGTTCGAGGAACAGTTCGGGTTCAAGGGCGAGTTCGACCCCTCGCTTGCCGGCAAGAGGATGGTGAGAGGAGAGGTGTGCTTGCGAGGAAACAACGTCTTTCTGGGCTACTACAAGATGGAGGAGGAGACGAAAGAGGTGCTGGACAAGGACGGTTGGCTGCACACAGGAGACATCGGGATGTGGAACGAGGATGGATCTCTGTCTATCATTGATAGGAAGAAGAACATCTTCAAGCTTGCTCAAGGTTTCTCTTTTCATCTGTTTTGCCTGGCTGTGCGTGTCATGACATGATATGACGACATGAGACATGCGCGTTGCACATCAAATCCATGAGGCATTCGTTAATATCACAAGCTGCTGACGGTCCACTGGCAGGCGAGTATGTGGCTCCTGAGGTCGTGGAGTCAGCCATCTCTACCTGTAAGTGGGTCTCTCAGGTGAGGATGCGGTGATGTGGTGGATGTCAAAACGATGAAGCCTTTTGTGTTGATTCTTTGTTCAAGGTCTTCGTTTACGGAAATTCTTTTGAGAATCATCTCATCGCCATCATCGTCCCCTCCGAAGAAGTTCTGTCTGTAAGCAAACTCCAGATCATACACCTCCCTCTCTCATTCCACGTCAATCACAGAAACATGCTGAGCACTGCGGATGGACAGCAGACAACGGTGGCAAGATCAGTCTGGCGGACATTGTTGCGAAACCTGAGGTGGCTAAGATTGTATCTCACCTCGCCCTGCTTCTCTCCTTCTCCCCCCTCTTCTTTCAACCACTGCTCTGCTCGCTTTTACCCCATCATCTCCTCTTCTAGCTTTGATCTCGCCTCTTCATTTCTCCTCATTGGGTCTGCTTGCATCATTTCTCCTCACTGGGTCTGCTTGCATCATTGCTCTGATGAGTGGTTCAGATGAAGAAGCAAATCATGGACGACATCGTCGCCTCCTGCAAGTCCAACAAGCTCAGAGGCTTCGAGGTGCCCAAGGCAATCGACTTTGAGGCGCAGGTATGAGAGGCCTACATAGAATGCCAGTGGTGAAAAGTGCAAGAGAACTTGATTCTGACATGAAGAAGAGACGATGGCATTGATTGTTTTTAGGTCAATGACATGGGCTATGGATTTACCATCGAGAATGACTGTCTCACGCCTACGATGAAGTTGCGAAGACCACAGGTTAGAGTTTTGCATCAAGTTTTATTCTTGTCTCTGTCTTGGGTTTGTGAACTTCTGAGTTTCCGCATTCTTGTCCATATTCCTTACGGTTTCTTACATCTTCACTAGCTTGAGAAACGATACGCTGCAATGATCAAGAAGCTTTATGATACAATCAAAGCAGAGGCGGCATAAAAAACCGACAGAAGCCCATCGTCATATTAACAGTGCAATTAAAATATTGCTGAGACAAACTTCAAATGTGGTTTCTTCGCACTTCGCATCACCTGTAATGATGCTGATGAACCTGCCCATTTGTCTTTCTAATAGTCATATCTCATGCGCTGATGTTGTATGATCTAGGGTCTAGATCAATCTTGGTTCAATCGTGTTGCTTAGCTTCTCACTTACTGCATCCCTTTGTTTTCACTCCTGCCATTGCCTACACCTACCACCGTCACCACCCCTTTGGTAGGTAAGAGCACCGTCGTTGTACCCCCCGGACAAAGGCTGCTGACGGCCACTTATCTCCTATAGAGTACCACCCCACCCCTCCTTCTGAGCCCCTTCAACCCTCTGATGAGAGCCGAGAGATGCACCCATCGTTTCCCCCACTTGTCGGACCCCAACCCCAGCCCACCCCCCAAATGATATGCGACCTTTCGATTCTTTCTTGTACCCGGGCAGCAAATGAGGACCAGGGGTGGTATATGATAATCCTTCCACCCAAGTTAATTCCTACAAAACCGTCAACACAAGACCCCTACATGCGTAGGTAGCATTGCGATGCACCCACCCACCCTACACCCACCCACCCACCAGGAAACCTACCCACCCACCTACCCACCCACTTTTGCCACCAACTCAAGTCGCGCTTCAACGCCATGCTGACGACAGCTTAGGTTCATACTCCATCTAGATCGGCAGCTTGATTCATACTCCATCTAGATTAGCATCTTGATTCATACTCCATCTAGATTAGCATCTTGATTCATACTTCATCTAGATCGGCAGCTTAGATTCATACTTCATCTAGATCGGCAGCTTAGATTCATACTCCATTTAGATCTTCGATCTACCTGCCCGGGTCGCCTCTGCTCCATGCTTTGCTCCGCCTTTCTTAGTTCCTCCATGTCCCTCTACTACAACACATCTTCTTGTGCTCATGAAGTCACAACATGACTTGATTCTTCTGCTACCTGCCTTGGTTGATGCCCTCCTGCTTATATCTTCACTCTTGGCTTTCGTTTTTGTGGTTCCTTGGCTCATTTCTTTTGAGCCTGTAAGCCATCTTTCGCTAGTTTCTCTTCCATCTTGGCTTGATTGGTCTCACATGTGATAAATTGAATCTTGTAGATATGTCCACATCCTTTTCTTTTGGGCGATTCGCTCCATGCACTTTCAACTAATTGTGAGTCATGTGCTACGATCATCGAATTAGCCTCCTACTCCTCCATCCTTTCACATCTCACATTTTTGACCGAAAGATTTTGCGACGTGAAATATCACAGTGCTCAGCACGTTTTGTGAATCAAGTGTGCAGGTACTAGATGGGCAATCAACTCTGCTGCGCAAGGGAGAGGACGAAGGATCCGGCAGATAGACCTGTTCCACAGAAGGTCTATCTCAACCACAATCCAGCACAGCGAACTCCTGCTAATGAGGAGGTGCAACCTCCTACGGTACACAGCGCGACTCTCAAGAAGATAGTGCTCTCATCCAGCGTGCCAGCACAGCATGAAGAAGATCATTCACACCACGCCAAGGCGCAAGCAAGCACTCCCTTTGCTGACAGAGCCATTCTCCGTCGGTCGCCCTATGCCAGTGTGATGATGACTCCCGTTGCAATGCCTTACGCCAGCATACAACACACGAGCAATCCGACAGAAGAATCTGAGAATACGTTGCTGTAGGGAAGGGTGTAGGAATATCGGATGTACTCTAGCCGTGCTGAGCTCTTCTCTCTTTAACCGGTAAACTTATACCTGTCCATTTCATCTACTCGCTGGCGCTGTTGACAACTGACTTGATCGCTGTTCGGGGTCACAAATTTGTTTTCTTTAGTGATTCTAATGACTTTTGAGAGAAATTCATTGAGAAATTTAAGAAAATGAGAGTATTTTGAGCATTGTTTTCCCGTTTACGGTATATGCATATATCACAAACAATGTTTCACGCTGTCATTGCGTCCTTGCTGAAGATCTCTGCAAAGAGATATCAGGGCTGTTTTAAACCCACCTCAAGCGTCAAAAAGAAAGTTAACATGAAATCATCCTGTATGGGGTCAAGCTGCCGTTGTTTTCTTCGCTCTGGAACTTTATTCCGTTGTGTCCGTCTCTCTGGAAATCTTCAACCCCTTCTTGATCAAGTCCTCTTGCTTTGGGGGATAGAAAGTACCTGCGGTGAATTTGTTTCTGTCGATTCACCCATTGGGTGCATGTTGCCCTCCATGAATCATTTCCCATGTCAATGTACATGTGCGCAAGTCAAGACTTCGCCTGCCTGTCTTCTGTGTCGCTGTTATGCCCTTTGGGTTGCTCGCATGATCAGTTTATTGGTCTGCAGATCGTTTGCTGTCACTTTTCTCAACGTATGTCGTTCACTGTCTTATCACATTTTCGCCCTCCCTCTCCCCCCCCCCCCCCTTCCTTCCATCGCTTTCCTTCGACCCTCACTGGCTATTTTTTCGCATCCTTGTGACTGACCTCATGGTGGGCTTACAGGTTCTGATCATGAAGTCAGCAGCTGTCAGCTTCCAGTCTTGAGATCTATCGTCAACAAATCACTACCGGTGATTTGATAATGAAGAAGACTGGGAATGAGAGGGTAGGGGTTATACACTTTATTCCTGTCCCGTCATCAACCTCTTCACCTTGGAGTAAACATGAGAGCCTTCAAGGGCCTTCGCACAACTCCTGTTGCCCCCCCCAGCCTTCCGCCTTCCTCCTCCTTTACCATAATCTTTGTCAAAGTGCTTGTCGTAATCTTCTGCTAGGTAATCTGTCTACGCTACTACCACATTCTCGAGCTTCAACTTGCTTCCATTTTCACCGTTGCCCAGTCTCCAGTTCTTTTGTCAGCAACGATATTATCTTGGATCCGACGCGATTGTGTTCTCCTCTCAGAACCATACTTACTGTCTTGCATTCACTCCCTGGCGATTCAGATGGAATCCAGCATCAAGGACAAGGATTCAATGCTCAGTCACTCTAGCGCCTCACTGCCTCCGACTCTCCCTCGCCTGCCTTCCTACCCATGTGAAGGAACTGGGCCAGGAACAGATAGCATGGTTAGTTCTCCGATAACATCTAACGACTACAAAAGGGCGAGCAGCGAGTTAAGGAAGAAATGCATCGCCGACGCTTATTTTCTTGAAGAGCTAAAGTTGGATAAAGACAAAGAGGAATATTTGAAAAGTCTTGTCAGATCGGAACAATCAGAAAAAGCCCCGATAAAGAGGAATTCTTGGAACACCCGCCCAATTCCAATCCGGTGTACTGGTGATGTGTTCGCAAGATCTGCTAGCGCTCCTACCAATATTCAGCACTCAAACTATCCCCGGGTCAATGAACGCGATATCACATTGACAAAAACGAAAACGAAACCAAAAAAATTGTTTGGAATGCTGGTGTCATTTCTCCAAACGATGTGGAATTTTATTTTGCGATCGTTGCAAGGGGAAAAATCAAAGAACAAAAAGATTACAGCAACTTCAGATGATTCAGATTTTGCGTTCAAAGGGAAAACCACGAATCATGCTAATGATCGTCACAGAAGATCATCAATCGGATCTCAACTTCTTAGATCTCTCTCCTCCGATAATCAACATCTTCTTTACACAGATGCAGCTCACTTAATCTTGTCACAGTAGTGCAAATGAGTCGAATATTTTTGTTATTGAACATGAGAAAGGACAAGTTTCTTTGCTACTTGGTGGCTAGTCGTGACTCTTGAAAGGATGATGTCAAACACGAACCCTTTTGACTTGAATGTTCTTGATTTCGGCAAAAGAATCCTTTCGCTTGCGAGCGTCCCTATTGTCTTTCTTTGACAAAAACTGCACAGCGTCACTTACGTCCACATCTGCGGAAATTTCCTCTACAAGATGTAATATGCGGCCATACGAAATTTGATTTGTCAAGTCAAATTGAATCACTTCCTCAAGAAGAATTTTGTAATTCGATTGAAGATTTGCACATATTGATTTGGCAGAAAACTCGGTTTTCATTTGGAACATTTCCTGCATTTTTATGTCAGGGGCGATTGAAATTGGTTTCCCTTCTTTCAAATGTTAGATGTTACCTTCTCTGTACACCCTGTCCATGGTAACTTTTCCTTCATAAGTTTTATCAAGGAAATTGTGAGTGAATAGATGTCATCGAATTGATTGGGCTTAGATCCCTTCATCAATCGGGGGCTGACAAATTCAGGGGTTCCATCATAATCTAAGAATTCCCCTTCTTCATCTTGAGAATCCGCTTCCAAGCTGCTCGATGCCAAACCAAAGTCTGTTTGAAATCAAAAACATACATATCCGGCCAAGCATACAGATCCCAACCAATGAGAAAATATTCCAGGTGGCCTCGGCGTATTCGAATCATAATGTTTCCAGCTGATATGTCTTTGTGAAGCATTCCAGCGTTGTGGATGTCCTGCAAAGTTGAAAAGAGCTCTGGTCCAGCATCGGCAGCCTTAAAGCAAAACATTACAAAATAACTTGGAGGTGACTCAAAGGAGGATTACAATGTCAGCGCGGAAGATTTCTTCATCCTTCAGGATCGAAATCAAGTTATCTGTGAATACTGTCACAAGAATTGAGCAGAAAAGTTGACTTCTTACCGAAGCTATAACTCAATAACTGCTGGACCAAGACAGAATGGCCATGAAAACCAGTACTTGGATAATCTGTTTTTTTTGAAAAGAAATACACTTTGGGTACATTAATTTTGCTAGAAAATGTTTTGAGATGTCTCAAGACAATGTACTCATTTTCGAGTTGCCTGTGGACACATACAATCAGTTTTAGCACATTCATACATTAGAAAACTCTTGCCCTGATGAATCTTCTTCTTGATCCGATCCAGATGTTATTTTACCCTTGTTTTGTTGAATTCTTGCTATTTTGATCGCGACGAATTTATTTGTAACCATGTCCTGTTATATCGCCATCAAATTCTAAGAACCAAAATTTACAAACCATACTTTTGCTTTGAAAACCCGTCCGAAGCTCCCACTGCCAATTTTCTGGACGATTTTCCAGCGATTCATCACTGCGAAGAGGGTCAATATAATATGAACAATTGTTCATGTGTCATCTCGAACATGTCGATGGAGTGTCTTGTTCGTGGCATTCATTCTGAACAAGCTCTGTTTTCTCAATATTTGCAGTAGAGCCTGGTTTCAATTGAAAGAGGAGTAAACGTGCATCGATGCATTTTCGGGCATCTGGATTTCCTGGAAAGGCCCACATATGTACACGATTCTGTCAGGCACGCCTGTAAACGTGTGAAGGCTGTTCACAACCATGTTTCAACAATTCAATCATCTCAGACAACATCCATTTATGATTGGCTTGCCTGTACAAATAAGCCCAACAACAGCACAGGTTCTACTCTATGTGTTTGCATATAATCTATTCCATGCATTGGTTGTTTTGCCCTATCATTGTTCAGCATCTTGCCTCTTCTTTCGAGTCTCCATACGGTTAGGGTCCAATGCACATCCTCCTGGGCATGGTTTTCCTTCCACGGAGTGCCACAAACTTTCCACGGTTCGCGCCAACTTCCGAAGTTCCAAGCGCGGCCCGGGCCGGGCCCGGCGCGCCGGGCCGCCGCCCGGCTAGGGCCGCCAGTCACTGAATGGCGGCGCCCGGCCCGGCCCGGCCACTCGGCCCGGCAGGCTCATCATTGTGTGACTGACCCGGTGACCCGGCCGGGGCGGCCGCGGAGTCCGATCGATCCGATCATTCGCACACCGGCGTGGCACAGTGACACTGCCGTGTGCCAGAGTGTGACAGTGACCGTCGGACCGACCCCGCCTGAGTGTCAGGTCACCGTCAGTGTGGCACCGTCACGGTACAGCAGTCCGATACGGTCACCCGTCGACAAGGGCCCGCGGGCTTCAAGGCTTCAGGCTCAGCTTGCCGCCCGCCCGGCGCCGGCAACTTGGCCGTGATCGGACTGAGTTCAGTGATCGGTCCGTGGCATCAGGAGACGGTCGAGGAGCGGCGTTTTTGTTTCGGTTTTAAAGCTTTCCAAGTTCAGAAGCTCTCTGGTCGCCGGGTATTGTGGAACGACAACGTGACGAACTGTGTACTAAATTTAAAGTGATCATCACTGAGTCAGGCTTTTCAGAATGCATGCCAGTGGCTTGGGAAAACATAGGCAAGGGGAAAATAATCGTTCAATTCCCAAGCATTCCATCGAAACTTCCAATGGTCGATTGCATGTAACGGCTGCTCTGGCACTGCGAGAGTAGCATATGTTTGGCATTGGACATGTCAAGTCCCACCACTTTCTCATATGAACTTGTGTAAAACTGAGATTGCAGGGCCACCATAGCTTTTGAATCTTCATGTAAGATAGTTAATGCAGATCCGAGCTAACTTATTACTCCTCTTTATTTCATATTGAATCGACACAAGTACCTACTTTCCTTCAGACCTTGGTGGCAACGCACTTCTCACTTTCAAGTTTTGCTGCATTCCTTTCAAATGCCTGAGTCCTACAGGTGCTAAGAGCGGCACACGAATGAGTTTCCGGCAATCGATGAGAGCCACAAAACTTGTGCTTGCAATACTTACAATCTCCAATGATCATGGCAGCTCTTTCGTTGCAACCATCGTGATCGCAGACAGTTTTCTTTGCGCCTCCACGAAGCCTCAGCACAAGATGCAGGGTTGATTCTTTTTGGATATTGTAGTCTGCCAGAGTGCGTCCATCTTCTAATTGTTTCCCTGCAAAGATCAGACGCTGCTGGTCAGGTGGAATGCCCTCCTTGTCTTGAATCTTTGACTTGACCATGTCAATCGTATCCGAGGATTCTACCTCAAGAGTGATGGTTTTACCGGTGAGAGTTTTGACGAAGATTTGCATCGTATCCAAGGAGAGTGTATTGGAGCAGACAGTAGTGGTGCACAGGAGGGCTTGACGAGTACGTGCTGAGAGCTCCTTGATTCAACGCTCCTGGGTCTCCTTTTGTTGCAACTCCCCGACACCTGTCTTTTTCCAACCCTACCCTCACACAATCATAAACCTTCAATGTACCCTACCCCTACTATTTTTGAAGATTCATTCTACTTCTTCGGAATGAGGAAGGGTTCTATGGAGTACCCCACCCTCTCTACTCCATCAGTTCTTACCTACTATACCAAAAGTCTAGAAGATGCTAGGACCCCTGAGATACACTTTCGTATGTGTTGGGTCCTAGTATCATTTATAACGATTTTTACTACACAGACAATGACTAAAAATATCGATGCCGGTTACAGAGGCGTTGAAAATTGGTTACATATTTTAACCGTTTCTTGAAGAGCCGCCAAAGTTGGGTAATGGTTGACTTCTGAATGAAACTTGTACACTTCATGAAGTACCCAAAGAGTTACAAGCTACTATGACGATGATGTATAAAACATTGCATGCTTGCTTTGGAAGTTGAGTGTGAATGGGTCATTGAGGATAGTATGCTCTTGAACAATAGGGTACAATCCAGCATCTAGTGTTTGATTTTTGGACGGCAAGAAATCATTTTAGACTTTCTTTTTCAAGCAAGGACGCACTCGTGCTTTCTCTGTCGTCCCAGCAATTTTATACTCGAAAATTTTCCAAGCATTGTCTCGACAGACTCTAACGTTTGAACTCATGGACAGGCGATGGCACCTGTACAAAATAGGAAGGGCGTTGCTGTAACAACTTCGCTGCTGGTCTTGCTTGCAGTTACTGGTAACGTAGCGAGGATCTCATTTTCATCTTCTGATATCTTTCTAGCAAAGCTTGCTTTTGTTACGCTTGGACAAACAAAGGCTGCGGTTTCTCTCCTCGCCGATGGCACCGGTAGCTTTACCCTACATGAGCTGGAGCGCGATAGATCTCAACTGCAGTCAATGCTTGCAAGAGTAACGGAGGAAGAAAAAGAAAAAATCAGGGAGAAGGCACTCAAGGAAGAGAGGAACGAAGAAGCTAAGAAGCTCAGGCGGGAGCAGCAAAAATTAGCATCCCATAGCAGATTCAAGGGAGACTATGGCGTCAAAACCGACGAGTCCATGGTCAAATGGATCCTGGGGAAGTCTGACAAAGAGCGAAGCCAGCAAGAATTGTCAAGACGAGCTGCTATCTTGCAAAAATCAATATCGAAGAACATCAATATGCGCAAAGATAGGGAAAAACAGATTGAGAGTGAGGCCGCAATAGAGGTTATGATTGTCTGTCACTGCTTATTTGCTTCTGAGATCATAAATTTAGTTAAGGAAGGAAGGACTTATCTCAGGTTCTCCATCTATCAACTTGAAGAGACCAAGCAGCGATGAAGTTGCATTCAATGTTTTCTATTTGGTGCTGAAGATTCCGCAGAGACAACTAAGGTCATTTGATGAACACCTCAAGGAGAACAATCAGCTGCTAAAACAGGAAGTGCTGGCGCTCAATGTAGTCGTTTATGAATGTTTCTGGGCTAATTCTCATAACTCTGCGTACAGAACCAAGCAAAGCGATCGAAAGCGTTGAGACGTCATCGAAAATTAGGGCCCGGAGGAGAGGTGGAAGTCCTGCTGTTGTGAATGTTTCTGAATGTCAATGACAGACTGGCCTCGCCCACGACCTCTCGAAAGTTGGCGTTGTCGTGGACTCTTGGGGACCCATCACTTCGGATGTCAGCACAAAGCCAGGTAAGCGAGCTCACCTCTTTCTCAATGCAGTTCGCCGTTGGGTTTCTCATACTGCAGTAGATCCGCGGGATAATTTTGCGAAGCGTCCTGGCTCACACGAGCAGGTGGTATCACGAAAGACTCTTGTAAGGGTAACAGCAGAGAATGGGAGAGACATTGACATGCTCTTAGCAAAAGCTTCGCATCCTTCCCTCGGATAAGATCAGTCCTGTCCGTCAGCAAGTGGTACAATTCGGACTCTCTGACTTTGCTAACATGTATGATGACAGCTGAGCGAGAATGAGCTTGAGAAGGACCTGGGGTTCAAGGTGATGCAGGAGTACTTCTAGCTCAAGTCGTTAAATTTATTCTCAGGGATCGTTCATGTATTCTCATTCCTTCTCGCATGCTCAACAGGAGAGGAAGAAGCCTTTATTCATCTGATGTACAATAAAGCATGCTTTAAATCGAAAGTTTTCGGAGAGATTCTCAAGAAAGTTGGATCTGAATATCTGCCACGTTGGCTTCTTGTCCGAAATGTTCTTACCCACTCGGCGGCTTGAAGTCAAGCAGGCCCGCCAGTTGCTTCGAATCTTCAAAATTTATTTGCAATCTCAGGAATTCAATGATCGTCTCCTTGCTCAATCATACGAGCTTCAAGACCGCCTGGTTTCCGCCCTGTCCACCTCTGTGTCAGCAATCCAGCGCTTGAAGCCCCTCCCTGCACCGTCTAGCGCGCAGACGTCTCCGCGCCTGGCGAGTTCTCCCACCCCTCCCATCCCTCGGCTGATGCAGACGCTTGCCCTCCCGGTTGAGTCAGACCCTTCGTCGATTCCCGAAGTTCCGCCTCCAGCTTCTCTCTTACTGGGCCAGAGAGACTGATACCTCCGTTACCAGGTATTCGTACTTCTTACACGCAGCAAGATTCCTCTGGTGACGCGTGCATGTCGCTGATTCCTCAGCCCACGCCCGTCAGTCCCTCAGCCTTTGATTGGTGACAAACTCCCGAACCTGAAGCCCAGAACGTCCATCACCCCCTTTCTTGGTCAGGCTGATTCTCAAAGCATTCACAGCTGGCACTCTCAGATGGGGCGTGCTCTGTCTGTTCTTGACGACCTGCGGCTCACATCGCCAAGCTCCAGCAACAAGTGACCAATCTCTGTCAAGGCGTCAACGAATCGATCACTGATTATACTCTTCGGACGCAACGTTATGTTGACGAACTTTTACTCTACGAATCTGAGGCTGTCGTATTTCAAGAGCACAATCTTCTTCAACAATTCGCCAATGGATTCCTTGACCCTGATCTCCGCCTTGTCATGGCCCCCATCGCGCACATGCATCCTGCTACCGCTGCCACGGTGTCGCTTTTGGCACATAAAGCTTTCGCCTTCGTCAAACCGTCATCTCTGGTGTCTTTGTGCCCTTCAACTTCAGAGGCACAGTGAGGGCCGAGTCCGATCCAGGCCTCCGACTGGCTTCAAGACTCAGGCCGCTCAGCCTAGTACGGTCCGCCTCCGACTTGGGGTGGCGGGCCTCCGACTCCCTCCGACTCTCTCCTCTGCCACGGACTCCATCGATGTGCCCGTCAAAATCGAAATCAGTAATTCCTTGCCGCTAGTAATGTTTGCGTTTCACTGTATACTTGCACCGCCACCGCTACGATACTCTTCACTGCGGCTCAGCAGACTGCCTATACGCAGGCGAATGTCAGGTATATCCTGAGTCTGACAAGAACTCGTTTCTGGGTTGCGGCCCGATGCTATACAATCCGCTATCGCACATACAAATTCTCCGCACGACGATCCGTCTGACTGTTGCGGTACCTGTCACAGTGTGTCCGGGGTCGGAACGGTGTGTACAACTTGTCATTCGGCAACTCAGCTTGTCACCTTATCTGACGTCAGGTGTGAACGAGAACTCATGTTTGCACTCAACAATCAGTTTCAGTTTCATCCATGCTGGTTGCCAATAGCTGGTTTCTGGTAGATTCAGCCTTCATTCATTTGACGCTGCCAATCCATTACCACAAAACCTGCGCGTTGCATGTACTTGCATCAGCGACAATCCGATGAGTACAATATACATATCCACTTTCTATGTCCTTCGTACAATCCTTGTGCATGACTTTCATAGAGTCATATAACCTGGTAATAACCGTCAACGATACTGTATGTCGCTGCTAAGTGATAATTTCATTACGTGACTGCCACATGACAAGCTGATCTCAGATCTATGGCAACGAGACCCCAATGCTCCTGTTCTCGGAGTACTCTTCCCCTTCTCTCCTTACTTGGGACTCCCAGCGAACGGTTCGCTGCCTCTAACGTCACCTTCCATCCCGCTCGCCAGTTGAACAGAGAATGTAGGAATCATCAGTGTCGAGTCATGTCAACACGATGTCCGTGGTTGGCCACCATATATGCCGCTTCATGCACTTGCAGCAATCAGCGTGCACGGAATCTGTCACCTGCAATGATGTGATCTGTCACACACCAGTCATCACCGGCACGTCACTGGCTTTGTTCGCGCACCTTATCTGCATCACCATAGTGGGCGATTTCCTGAATCAATTTGGTGTACAGGTATGTCCCACAGCGCTGGTTAAAAATCAGTACGAGGACAATCAGGAGAGACGAGGAGGCTTGACTGTCGCACAGTCCAAACGGCGAGAAGAGAAAAGACAGCGAGAACCAAACCTATTCCTGCCGACTGCTGTCCCCCAAACTTAAGTACCAATGAATAGTTGTCCCAGTACTGATTTTTAACTTAACTTTGAGTAAAGTAAGAGCTTGGTTTCTGTATATCGGATCCCGCAGTACGAAATGGCGGAAACCAGAGGCTGAGGATGCTGTTTGGACACGAGTGTCCAATACGGAGAGCTCCCACTGCGACTGGAACTTGACACAAGTGCTGGAAACGTGGTGGCGATTTTCATGCAGTATATGCCAGCTTTCGAAGTGAGGATCCTGGATTTTGTGGTTGTAAGTCGCCGCCTCCTCCCAGCGATAATGTGCAGTCAGCGATAGCAATTGACGAATCGGAAGGAGATGGCATGCCAGTATCCTCTTGCACGTCACAAGTAGATGATGGGATAGGGGGAACAAGCTCGATGTCTCAAAATCCCACTGCTGCTGCAAGAACCAACAAAGCACCAGC
The DNA here is from genome assembly GCF_000315625.1 of Guillardia theta CCMP2712. NCBI lineage: Eukaryota > Cryptophyceae > Pyrenomonadales > Geminigeraceae > Guillardia > Guillardia theta. The sequence continues at coordinate 40,987 of NW_005434416.1, forward strand.
AAAGAGAAAACATTCTTCTACAGAAGCTGAGTCTGCTTTGTGGGACAACTTACGTGTACAGGACGAAGCAGCGCTCGAAGCATCAGGGGAAGCTATCCGCGAGAATACGACATCGAAGAAGAGCAGGAAGATGTATACCAGCCCATGATACGTCTTCTGCAATGGCTCTTTGTCAACAGAAAAGAAGTTCTCACCAAGGAGTTGATGGAGCTCATTGAAAGACAGAATATCACCAACTTGCACTACGTTCCCGATAAAGATCTACTGCATGATATCCTGACGCGTCGTGAAATCAAACCCATCGACTTTGAAAATAAGGAATCAACCGACCCAAAGGGAAAATTTACATCCACAGACGTTTCCTTTCGTTTTCAGGACAACCTTCAGCAGTCATAGAGTGCACTAGAGCAATCACTGCTGTGTTTACTAGAACACGACGAGGAAAGAATACTGAATAGAATACTGCTGTTGGCTTCTACATAAAAAGCCTTCTCCTGCTATTTCAGCCGGTAACTCCCTCATCAATGTCGCCGCTCTACCCTCGCGGTCTGGGATCCATACCGAACACCTGAGCTTCGATCTCTTCATTGCCGCGTGTCCACCCGTACTCTGCAAGCATGCCTTTATTTTCCACATTCTTCACGCTGAACTTGTAGAGATTCTCCTTGGGAACGACAAACACTATCTCCACCTTCCAGCCTTCCTCCTTCCCAATGCCCAAAAGTTGCAAGCACTGTGCCATGTATCGCAGTTTAAGGTCATGCGACTGCCCAGTCGTCACCTGCACGAAGCGCACAAAGTTTTCACTCCAGTCAACAATCACTGCATCGTAACCCCCCTGATTCCATTTCAATGGCTTCAGGCACACTCTTGTTACTTTCATCTTGTCCCGCAGCTTCTTGATTTCTCTTGTTTCCAGACTTTTCACGTTACAGCTTTTCCAATCGTCGACTTTCTCTGGATCGTCGTGTGTCTCTGACCTCATGATAAGCTGCATCCCTGCCCCTCGTCCTATCCGAGCAAAGAACAGCATCTCAAACAACACCCCCCGAAGTGTCGGATTCTCAGTTGCGTCAGAGAGTTCTTCAATCTTCCTCACAAACGATTCTCCAAGCTTCTGTGCTAGCTCCGTGGAAACAAACCTGCTGACGAGCGTCCAGTGCACCTCGTCTCCGACACGATACTTCCCATGCAGGCGATTCACAGCATTGTTTGCACGCTCTCCCATCCCCATGTCAAACAGGGACGCAAAATCAGGAACAGCCTGTATCCCGTCACGAAGTTCTTGGATCGCTTGATCTGTCCTACGTTCAAACATATATCGGCATGATCCTCCTACAATCTGATACTTTGACTCGATTTCTCTCGACCTTCTCTCTTGTTCCGTCTCATCCATGCTTCCCTCTTCTTCATCCAAGCTCCATTCCATCACATCAGCCACACTCTTATAGAACGCGTCGTACCTACAGGCTTCCAGATACTCTTCCATTGCCCACGAATACACCATCATTTCTTCGACATTCTCATTCGCATCTTGCTCGGAATTCTTCTTTGCTCGAGAGCTCATCGATGTCGTAATCACAAGCCGCCTGTTCTCCCGTTCAAGATGAACCCAATGCAGGCAAGCACTCAGCACAAAGTCATGTACTTGCACCCCCTGTAGGTAACCATCTATAGATACCAAAGACTTCTTCCTGCTTGGTGCCCATTCTCTGAGAAATTTCTTTATCCAAGCCACCGCATTGTCGGCAGGCATCTCACACTTGCTCAATACGCCATCATCAACCTGTAAAATTTTGACAATTCCCCACTTCCACAGCCGAACGCAAATCACCCTCCATCCCTCCTCCATGCCTCGCGATTGTATGAAGGACATCGTCGTCGCAGTCTTCCCCGTCCCCGGAGGCCCTAGAATCCAACCCAAACACCCGGCCTTGCACACCCTGTCGTCAAGGAAACGCCACTGCTCATTGAAGCAATCTCGACAGTACAGCACACGCTCCACAGCTTGTGCCGAGCTGATTGGATCAAGAAACAATCGATCGAGACAGAAGAGCTTGTTCGCCTCTCTGTGCCCCACCAGATCACGATTCAAGGTTTTCTCTGTCCAAAATGCGATGTCTGCCTCTTTCTCCCGGACCTCTGCCCTCTCATTGTCAAGCTTCTCCTCCTTCGCTCGGAGGTACTGCTCTTGCTCCTTCCTCTCCTTGTCAAGCTCCACCTCCTTCGCTCGGAGGTACTGCTCTTTCTCCTCCCTCTCCTTGTCTAGGTTCTCCTTTTGCAACCGGAGGTATTCCACTGTATCATTCCTCTCCTTGTCAAGCTTATCCTCCTTCGCTCGGAGGTACTGCTCTTTATCCTTCCTCTCCTTGTCAAGCTCCACCTTTTGCAACCGGAGGTACTGCTCTTTCTCCTCCCTCTCCTTGTCAAGCTTCTCCTTTTGCACTCGGAGGTACTCCACTGTATCATTCCTCTCCTTGTCAAGCTTATCCTCCTTCGCTCGGAGGTACTTCACTGTATCATTCCTCTCCTTGTCAAGCTCCACCTTTTGATCTCGGAGGTACTGCTCTTTCGCCTCCCTCTCCTTGTCAAGCTCCACCTTTTGATCTCGGAGGTACTGCTCTTTCTCCTCCCTCTCCTTGTCAAGCTTATCCTTTTGCAACCGGAGGTACTGCTCTTTATCCTCCCTCTCCTTGTCAAGCTCCACCTCCTTCGCTCGGAGGTACTGCTCTTTATCCTCCCTCTCCTTGTCTAGGTTCTCCTTTTGCACTCGGAGGTACTCCACTGTATCATTCCTCTCCTTGTCAAGCTTATCCTCCTTCGCTCGGAGGTACTTCACTGTATCATTCCTCTCCTTGTCAAGCTCCACCTTTTGATCTCGGAGGTACTGCTCTTTCTCCTCCCTCTCCTTGTCAAGCTTATCCTCCTTCGCTCGGAGGTACTTCACTGTATCATTCCTCTCCTTGTCAAGCTTCTCCTTTTGCTCTTGCCAGTATTTCTGTTTTGGTTGAAGTTTCTTGATTCTCTTGGTCTCTTCTTTTCTGTCCTCCCTTTGTGTATTCGGGGTCAGCTGCTCTCCATCTCCAGCCCTTCTCCCATCTCGCCTGCGCTTGGTCATGACAGCCAGTGGTAGCCATCCGCTTTCAGTGGTGCTTTGAAAAAAGTCGGTCTAATTTGAGATTATGTGATCAGATTAGAATATTATTGCAGATGGCTTGAAACTTATAACTTCCTGAACCCTACTAGGTGTGTCCGGTACGCTAATGTCGGTATTTTTCCCGGCGAAGTTCCCTAGCCAGTCATTCTCAATTGATGTGTTGCTCTTGTGGTCCACCTTGTTATTCTGGATGTAATCTCTTAGGCCTGCCGTTCACAATATATCATCCATCTTCCATTCCTAAAAGCCTGAGATCTTTACCTGCCTGTTTCTGATTGAATGATACCTTATGTTGTTATTGCATTCTGTATCAATATACAATCGTTCTGCTAACCTTACAACCCCGGGTGTATAACTAAAGCAACACTCCTTCACCAAATCATGCACATATTCTTCTCCAAAGCTCTTTAGGTTCTCTACAGTTTATCTTATCGATGTAAACATTCTTTAGTGACAAATCTAGATTGCATTTGAGTGTTTCTATGCTCTTGTCACTCTTGATTGATTTACAGATGTTCTTTCTATCTAGGTGTCTCCTAAAATTGAATAATTTATTTGTTGAATAATTGCACCTCTCACAATGAAAACAATTCATCCTTGTTCTGAATGTTTGTTTAGGGTTTAGGGTTTAGGGTTTAGGGTTTAGGGTTTAGGGTTTAGGGTTTAGGGTTTAGGGTTTAGGGTTTAGGGTTTAGGGCCGGTTATTTCAGGCACCATGGCTGCACGCGTGGTGTAGGGGAAGCTGCCAGGGCGCCAAGGAAGCTGCAAGCGAGAGGTTTGTATACTTGAAATAGCTTTCTAAGTATGGTTCTTCAGTATGATGAAAATGTTCGCAACCTGCTGTATCGGAGATCATGCCAATACACGCAGAGCGGACTTGTGGATGCCTCTGTCCTCGAAGCTGATCTCGTCGAGAGGGTGAAGAGCTTCGCGAAGCGTTATCCGAACAGCAGGACAGCCCAGGCTTGCAAGGCTGTGGAGGGATGCACCCCCGACGCTATTGCAGAAGCCATCCGCTCGACATGTCAGCAGGCTCGACGTGACAGTGAGCTTCTGCAAGAAGCGATGACTGGATGGAGTGACGCATCCAGAGAGTGGTTTATGCAGCAGATTGAAGAAGCCAAGAAGGAGAAGGTCGAGACATACACCGCCTCAGCAGGCAACGAGGTGACTTCCTTCATCTC
>NW_005434415.1:0-792 GCF_000315625.1 Guillardia theta CCMP2712
CCCAACCCTCCGTCTACCAACCTCCTCCTCCACCACCACCACCACCTCCTCCTCCTCCTCCTCCTCCTGCTCCTGCTCCTGCTCCTGCTCCTGCTCCTGCTCCTGCTCCTGCTCCTGCTCCTGCTCCTGCTCCTGCTCCTTCTCCTCGAATGCGTACACATCATCGACATCTTCTCACATGTCTGTCCGCTCGAGCGTCAGCCGCGTGAGCAGCAGCATGACGGTTCCTGTACGTGTTGGACACATCTTGCATGAAGTCGGGGATCTCGAGCGATCCGCCCTGCTTGGACATGGCGCTGGATCTGCCATCCTCCATGCCGAAGATGTCGCCGCCATGTCCTCCTCCGCTGCGATGCGCCTCCTCCGTCAACGATCGGAACCTGAAGCAACGTCACTCCTCCTCGACCTTCGAGCAGCTCGCGCGACCATTCTGGCTCCCTCGACCGCTCGCTGTCCTCTCTCCCAAGAGCAGGAGCATTCATGCTCGTCTGCCTCTCTCCTTCCCGAGCATGTGATGACAGCCGCGAGGAGGCGCGGCCAGGGAGAGGAGGGTGGGACTGCGTTCAAGGTACCAACCGTCAGTCTCCGCTATCCCAGCACGATCATTCACCTTGGCTGCTTCCCGCTCCCGCTGCTGGGCCTTGCGCTCCTCCCTCAGCTGCTCTGCTCGAGCCAGCGCCTCCTTCCTCTTCGCTGTGAATGCCGCGATCTCGGCACTGCGCTCCTCCGCCGTCTTCCCCATCACCCCGAACGAGCTCCTCCTTGATGCCGAGCTCATGCTGACCTTTGTGC
>NW_005434415.1:8136-41530 GCF_000315625.1 Guillardia theta CCMP2712
ACTGCACTGAATATGCGCACCCTCACGTCCATGCTATCGCGTGAGATTATTTTGACGGAAACGTTTGTAATGGTGCTGATGTTGATGATGACGACACCAACGAGAACGACAACGATGTTTGTTGATGGTTTTACGATGATGACGATTATGTTTGTTTGCATTTGTCGGAGTGCAGGCATTATGGCCTTCACTGACATGGTTTTCCAGCTATTGTCTCATGGCAAAGAAAATGCTCAAGTGAGTCCCTGAGCCTGCTTTCTGCTCCCTTCTGCTTCTGCTCCTTCTTCTGCTTCTTCCTTCTTTCTTCTTCGTCTTCTCCTCCTCCATTCTCCTTCTTCTCCTTCCCCTCCCCCGCCCCCTCCCCCTCCCCCTCTTCTGCCACTGCTGCTCCTGCTGCTGCTCATCGTCCTTTTTCTCCTCCTCCGCTGACATCCTTGCCCAGATACTGCGAAAGTTACACCTGGACGAAACCCAAGTACCACGACGAGTCGCTGATCCTTGGGAGCGACGAGATCCCATGGTGGAGGAGGCAAAACATGCAGAAGAAGCTGAGAGCGGAAAGTCGGCAGGTTCCTGGAGAAGGAGGCGAACAGCCCATGTGAGGCTCTTGTTTCATTGTCTTGGACCTGACGAGCTTGCAGATGGTCTTTGAAGGATGTGAGACAGATCATGGCATCTTACCCGGACGATGTTGGGGTGCAGAGAAGCAGAGAAAAACATGCGGGTGATGATTGTTGTGGTGATGGTGGTGGTGATGATGACGATGATGATGGAGATGATGATGATGATGATGATGATGATGATGATGGTTGCGATGGAGAGAATGATGACCACAACGATAATGTCGTGGAATGAGGGTTTGTTGGTTTGCCTAGCCTTCAATGATTTTGCAATTCCACAGAGTTTGTAAGGTCTCAAATCTTTTCTGGTATCAAAATTCCTGCCAAAGAGAAGCTATGGTTGGATCAGGTGAAACTCTTTCTTTGCCATCGTCATGTCAGCTTCATGTTCAATATCTCTCTTACCTCAACCTCTTCTCTCCTTCTCTCTCGTTTCTCCTCCCAGTATCCTCCCTCCCCCCACTCCACTTCTCCTCCCCCCAACCCCTTTTCTTCCTTTTCCTCCTTGGGCTCACTGCACCTGCAGTACGTGAAGGTCTTCCAAGAAGCACGAGACTCCTTCAAGAAACACTCTCTTCCGACTTCTCCTCGTCCTCGCCGCCTTCCCGTCGAGCCGTTCCCGACCCACCTTGAGCGTGTCAGGGGGCTCAGGCTCAGCACCCAACTGCAAGAGGACGAGGACAACTACCTTCACAGGAGAGCTGCTGCCCTGCTCGGGGTGAGCCTCTCCTGCATAGGTAGAGACATGGCACTTTCCTCTCCCTCGCCCCCTCCTCCCTCCCTCCCATTCCTCCTCGTTGTTCCCTCCTCTCCTCTCGCTCTCAATCTTGCGATGCCTGTCCCTGCTCTTCATCAGCTTCTTTTCCTTTCCCTTATCCCACTGGCTCCCTTTTAGCCCTCCACTTACTCCCTCTCCCTCTCCCTGCTCCTCTCTTCCCCTCCCTTCCCCTCCCTCTCTCCTGCCTTGTCCAACCATCGTTTCATCCCTCTCCTCTGTCTCCATTCTCTCTTGACCTCCTTTTGCCTCCCTACTCGTTCAACTCCCTGCTTCCCCTCCTCCCTCCTCCCTCTCCCCTCGACCCCTTCGTGCTCTGATCGCATACCAGATCACTGCTACGTGCCGATAGAAACAGAGATCTGGAAGAAACTCGGCAGCGTCTCGGATTTTCGCTACATCTCCACGCAGGCGGCCAAAGACATCCTGCGGGACATGGACGGGAAGTAACGCAGATATCTCACCCTGCCCTCCACGACTCCCCGCGCCACCCATCGTGTTCTTGTTCGTTGCAGGAGTTGTAAATGTGCTGACTTGGCCTTGTTTTATTACCACATGTGAATGATGTAACCCTTGATAAACGCTCAAGTTCAACTCCGTTCCTTGTCCTGCTGCCAATGGTCCTGTGCCGCGCTAGATTTAATCCCCTTCGTATGAGACGCTTCTTTGAGCAAGATTCGTCCACCCCTTATGCTCGATCTGTTTTCCAATGTAGATGGCATGTAGTCAGCGGCGAACCCATCACCATCCCCGACGAGCAGATTTCTCGTCACGATCGGCGGGCAGTGGCCATCCTACACGGGGATGTGGTTAGAGGGAGCGCAGACGAGAGACGAGAGACGAGAGACTGAGAGCGCGAGGAGTTCAGTCAGTCAGTCTCCTCAGCTCATGTACGTCTGCTCGGATCTGTTCAAACTTTCTTCACCTCCCAGCTTACCTTCTGCACTCCTCCTCCTCCTCCTCCTCCTCCTCCTCCTCCTCCTCCTCTTCATTCGGCGCGCATGTCCGGACGTTTCGGAGAGCCCCCTGGGACCTCGAGATGCAGGTGGTCACTTTACTACCACCGTCACCGGAGGAAAGGGGCCGGGGTGACCCACCCCATCCTTGATTTCCTTTAACAGGGAAATAAGGGGGTGGTAATCACCGTCCCTCTTAAAAGGAGGCCTGTGACATCGGAGCAACCACTACAACAGTTTTAAGAATTTTGAAATGACATGTTTTCGAGTTCAAACCCGGATCCAGTCAGAATAGGATGACCTCACCCCTTTAGGACTGCATCTGTGTTGAAGTACCCGTACAAATACACTATAAAGTACCGGTAACTTATTTTCCGCACAGAACCCTACCTACCTACTATTTGCAGGTCAGTGACTTTTTTTGGGGCATCATGATTGTCTTACCCTGACCCCTATGTTTTACCTTGGATATCAGGGTAGGGGTGGGGTAGTATATGTGTCGGTCGGTGGTTCCCATACACAAGGGTGGTGGGACAGCCAATTTTTGAGTTTTTAGGTGCGGGCAGTCTTATGGTTGGGGTAGGTAGTATCATGGGGGTAGTAGGGTAGTTCAACATATCAGAATAATCCTTTTGCGGGGGTAGTAGCAAAATACAAACGCAGAATGATAAGGTGGGGTAGTATGTCTTAAAAAGTCGAATCTTGTAGCAAGTTTTAGCAGGGTAGGGTACCATCCCAGGATACAAGGCAGCGAGGGAAGAAGAAATGTTGGTTTGCACAGGCAACGGGAGGAAGCGATGGTGGAGGCAGACGAAAGAGGAAGAAGATGAGGGAGATGACGTAACCATCGATGTAAAGGAGGAGGAGGAGGTAGGAGGTAGGAGGTAGGAGGTAGGAGGTAGGAGGTAGGAGACCATCGATGGTATAGTGTAACCGAACCACGGAAAGAACACTCCAGGACGAAAGGAGGGCAGGCTGAAAGAGTGGTTTGTTCGCTTGCGCACGAGCAATATGCGTTTTGAGGTGACTCAATAACGGTGCAAGCTATCTCGAAAACAAGGAAAATCACAGAAGCGATTCAAATGCCTGATGTAAATGACAGTTGTACCTCAGTGACACTTGGAGTGCTATCGAACAGAGAAGACGTGAAGAACGGGGACAGAGTTGTTTGAAAATAGCCTGTCATTTCCTCCATTGAACTTTTCAAGCAGATAGAGATCATGTGTTAGATCTTTGATAGATGTGATTAATGACATAGCGGTGCGATGGTTGTGAAGGGATGAGTAGGATGATTACTTGCTTTTGAAAGGCATCAGTCGACATCGATTGCTCCTTACTGATCCCTTGTTGCAGCAGATTCACTGCAGTCCAGATGATTCGATCCTGCAGTCTTGGTGATCTGTCCAAGTTGCAGGATGACACGGCCAATGATAAGAAGGATCTAAAGATATTCGATCAATCTCGTGCCGGGGACCTCAGCCATGACAAGAACTTTGCCGTTGACGAGAGCTTGAGGCATGGAGGCCGGACTGATCTCAACATCTTGAATAGTTGGATGGGAAAGCAGGACGCTGATATCAATCAGATGAGGAGCTGGATACAGAACTCTCTTTTATCGTACTCATCCCCCGGGACGTCTCCTCGACAGTACAAGATTCCTACTTCCCCTCCTGCTGATCGCAACACAAATCGTGACATTGGGGCAGCAGAGATCAGTCCCAAGTCCTCGGATGCGCTGCCAAGGCTCAATCTAGAAGCAGCCAAGCCGTCTCAGGACTTCAAGGGATACTTCGAGCTGAGAGAATGCTTCGGGTCGAAGAGCGGCATGCTGGTCATGCTGACTATCGACGGGAGGGGTTTGCTGTCAATCTTTGGCGGAAGAGACTTCAAGAAGGAGATGGGGAAGTTCTTGCTGCGAGAGACGGTCATTTCAGCCTTTTTCGAGCACACAGATTGCTTCGCCTTGGGGACCAAGGAGATCGAGGAAAGTCGGATACACATAATCGACGAAGAGGTTATCTACATCTTCGCTGAGAACGAAGAGGTCAGAAATCAGTGGATATCCATCCTCCACTCCTACGGGGCACATGCCAACTCCAACGCCATGTTTCTGGCTCGTTCGCAACAGCAACGCAAGTGCCCTGACTCCCCGAGGGAGTCGGATAAAGCAAGCAAAGCCCGCTCGGCGCCGTCAGGAATTCCCATGATGTGCCGAGATGTACAGGGACACTCCTGGCAAGGTGAAGAGCAGCGATGATCTATGAGATTTTGAGTGTTGACACTTTTGTTGGATAGAAGCTTCCGTTGGACTGCTGAGCCACAAGCAAGTTTAACTTCGTATCTTGTGCACATAACCCCGAATAATCATCAAAGAGTAAAGATGCTGAAGAAGTCAGGCACGAATTACTTGAGGGGGGAGCGGAACTTCTCTCCAGCATATGTGCACTGGGAGCCGAGCTCCTCCTCGATGCGCATGAGCTGGTTGTACTTGGCAGTCCTCTCAGCACGGCAGGGAGCTCCAGTCTTGATCTGTCCAGTGGCGAGACCAACGACGAGATCAGCGATGGTTGTGTCCTCAGTCTCACCAGACCTGGCAAGAGTGCGTGAGTTCGAACAAGCAGAACTCCCTTCCCTGCACCTGTGGGACACCATGACGCCCCATCCCTGCTCCTGGCTCATCTTGCAAGCCTTGATGGACTCGGACACAGTTCCGATCTGATTGACCTTGAGGAGGAGGCCGGAGCAGGCCTTCTTCTCGATGGCCATGCTGATGCGGTTGGGGTTGGTCACAAGAAGGTCATCGCCAACAATCTGATCGCTGTTTCAGCCAATGGACGACTTCAGCCAGAGCAACGTCACCTGGGTGTGGGGCATTTGACTGTTGAACTTGTTGTAGTGCTCCCAATCGTCCTGGTCGAAGGGATCCTCAATAGTGACCACAGGGAAGTCCTGCGTGAAGCTCTTGTAGACCTGGCAAACGTTAGCCCAGAGAAGTCAATTATGAAACGGAAAGGGACTTACTTCGATGAGCTCATCACCACTCACGACCATGGAAGGATCAGCGTTGTCATTCTTGAAGTCCAAGTTGTACTTTCCATCCTACCATTGATATCAGACAAGTGCGAGCACCATACGAGCAGATGACCTGATAAAACTCAGAGGCAGCAACGTCCATTCCGATCTTGATCTTTCCAGTGTATCCCTGCAGAAAATCAAACTCACACGGTTGAGCTGAGCAGAGAGCAATAGTCAACCGCGTTGGCAATGGCCTCGGTGAGGAGAGAAAGTCCTTCCTTGTTGTCCTGCAACATTCGATGAGCCTTCCTCACCGGTTTGATGGACCCTTTACTTTACCCGAATATTGGGAGCAAAGCCTCCCTCATCACCAACGTTGCAGGCATCCATGCCGTACTTCTTCTTGATCACGGCCTTTTACAAAAATCGCATCAGCTAGTCTAAGGTGACTCAATGGATTGCAGCACCTTCAACGCGTGATAGACCTCGCAGCTCATGCGCACGGCCTCCTTGAACGAAGTAGCTCCTGGTTGAGGGATCAAGGTTAAAACCAAGAACATTCGTAAGCTCAAAAATAGAGCTTCACCAGTCGCTCCGATCATGAACTCCTGCATGGCAAGGCGGTTGCCAGCGTGAGATCCACCGTTGATGACGTTCATCCATGGGACAGGGAGCACGAACTTCTTCACACCAGCCATGTCCTGCACAACCATCAGAATTCTTAAAGACGCACTTGTTCAAACCAACCGCAAAGTGCTGGTAGAGAGGGATTCCCTTCTGGGCCGCACCAGCCTTGGCCACGGCGAGGGACACAGCAAGGATGGCGTTGGCACCTGTTGTACAGTTAAAAAAACCAACAGAGAACAAATTTGCAATCAACCCAAGTTGGTCTTGTTGGGGGTTCCATCAACCTCGATCATCTTCTTGTCGATGGCATCCTGGTCGGTCGGATCCATTCCCTAGCACACACTGTTGGTTTGCGCACTTCCAATCATTGCAATGAGGAGCACCTTGATAGCAGGAGCGATCTTCTCCTCCACATTCTTCACAGCCTTGCTCACACCCTACCACAACTCCTTCAACCTATCATGGAGCAAACTTCTAGATCCCGACCTTTCCAAGGTATCTCGACTTGTCGCCATCACGGAGCTCGCAGGCCTCGTAGATGCCAGTGGAAGCACCTGAACTCATACCATCATCCTCAGGCGCCCAACCGGGTCTACACGTTGCAACCAGATGGCACGGCGGCACGGAAAGTCCCAACATCGGTGGTAAGATCAACCTCGACAGTTGGGTTGCCACGAGAATCAAGGATCTAGAAGCAAGGTCACAATGCTGAACCATCAGGGGTAAAGCGTATCGAGATTGAGTACCTCTCTGGCGACGATGGACTGGATGCCAGGAGCGCCCCCTCGGAGTCTCATTGCCGAAAACTGGAAATGCATCAGACTGCAGGAGGATACAGCTATGTTGGGGCTTAACCTGAGACTTAGCGAGCGGCGCAAGCCGAGAGGGAGCGAAGGAAGTTCGCAATGGAGAGAAGGGCTGGCAAAAAAGAAAATTCAGTATTGTCATCCTTAAAATGGATCTGGCAAGATGCAGCATCTCAGAGTCATTCACAGAACTCAGATGCAAGACAACTTTTGCTCTGTTTCTCTTCTTCTCAAAGAATACCCATCTTTGCTTAGAAAGCAGAGCAAATTGACAGGATCGGACAACACACAAAAACACCAAGGTAACAATTACGGTCGTTTCATGTCACACATGTTTTGAAATCGGCTTCAGCACTACATGAAAGCGCAAGGATCGTGGGTGCAGCTCATCGTATTACGAGCACCTTGTCTTGCTTATGCGTGCCGAACAGAGAACAAAATCATGAGAACAGTATGTACAGATCAAGGAGACATGAAAGAATTGAAGTCTTCACAAAACAATGCCGAGAACGTTGCAAGCTATCACATCGAACCTGCATGTTGGCCGTAGCCGTTGCCAGCATGGCGAGGAACACCGTCGCCGGAGCGCGCATGTCGGCTGTGGGATGTGTTGGGAGGGGGGGGGTTGTTGATAAGAGACGGTGGGTACGGTACTCCCAAATCGATGGTGGGGTGATAATTCAAACCTATGGGGTAGTAGTAAATAGTTTTCTCTGTAGAGGGTCAATTCATTTATTTGAAAAATTCTGTTTAACATTTTGGAAAACTTTAAGCGTGATAAGTTGAACTATATATAAAGATTATTGAAAACTAGCCATGTAAACTTGCTTCACTTGCTCAAACTCCGGTGAATAGGTCATCAGTACATTCGATGGGTAGGGTGTACACCAATTTTCCCAGTGGGGGTCGGGGTCGATAATTACACCGGTGCTTTGACCTCAAACTTGGGGGTAGTCAACGGTAGGGGTGGAGGGGTCGTATTGGGCACACTGGGGCGCAAGCGGAATCCGCTAAGGGAAACAGGGGGTGGAAGAAAAAGAAGGGTGAGTATGTACTGTGGGGTAGGGTACCATTTGCTTTTCAAAGGGGTGGCCAATCCGAGAGAGATAAGATTGGATCGTAAGATCACAATGATCTAAGTCAGGTACTGATATAATACTGCCATGCTTGCAGGATCAATGATATTCGGTTCCAGGGCCCACCCAAAAGGGAAGGAGGCATTCTGTGTGGTAGGGTACTATGTTTTAACAAGGTAGGGGTGGTAGCAGGGGTGTAGAGAGAGACTTCTTCGGCTGGCCAGGGAATATGGTCGTTGACCCTAAATGAAGTTAAAAGGTCTCTGAGGGTAAGGGGATACATGAATTTATATATAGTCTCTACTATATAAATTATATACCTGGAGGGTAGGGCAATGCGACTTGGATGATTGGGTCAACTGTCCTGTGGTGTGCCCCTTTTGAGCAGGGGTGTACAAGGTTTGAATATTTCAAACTTAGATTCAATTATATGAAATATTTTAACCAAACAGTCGAGTAAGTTTGATTCCTTCCCTGTAATTGTGAAGACTGGAAACCCCGACCGAAAATTAAATCGATTTGTGACCACGTGTCCCTATGCCTCTCGGGAGGAACATCATCATTTGCCCGCATCCCCCCCGGCTGGCCGCGCCAAGACAAACCGTGAACTTGCAGCGTCAGTGACCCGCGCCGGCGGTCCGACTCGTTCAGTGAATGTCCGACTCCGATCCGATCCCGGCCCAAGTAACCTGGTCCGGGGCGGGGCCCAGTGACCGCCGGGTCGCTTCTCACTGTGTGACTAGTGACAGTGTGAGTGACCCGGGGCCGGGGCCCGGCGGACGGGCGGACAAAACGGTAACGGCAGGCACTGAGTGCAGTGCAGCCTGACCGTGACAATCACATTGACCGGGCCTTACAAGTGGCATGCGGCAACACAGTGACAAGACACCGCGTCGTTTGTCCAATTTCCGAACCGTGTGCTGTTCCGCCGAGCTGTGACTACGGTAAGCCTTACTAGGCTACGCGCGGCCCAACGGGCCCGGCGTCCGACTCAAGCCGGGCTGATGACTCCCGTCAGCCCACCAACCGTTGAACCGGTGACCTTGAACCGTTCAACGGCCCGGTGATCGGCGGACATGGCCTGGGGCTGGAGCAGCCTGTGTGGCAGACTCGCCGGCGGCCTCACTGAGGCGGGGCCGCTACGGTCCGCCGTGACAGGGTGCGCCGACCGGACTCCTCGTGACTCGATGCACATTGAATGAGTCCGCCGCGGCCGAGCCGGGAGTCGGACTCCGGCGGTGACTGGGCGCCCCGGCCCGGCCGGGCGCCTCGCGGCGGCCCGGCGGGGCCCGGCCGGGCCCCGGGGGGCGGCGGCGGGCCCGGCCCGCCGCCCTGACTCGCAGTGAGTCACCGTCACCCGAGCTCGGAGCGGCCGGGCTGAGGCGCCGCGGCCGGGCCGCCGCCGGGCCGCGCCCGCTGAGTCCGGGAGTGCCTGGCACCCGCCGCCGTGCCGTTGAAGTCAGTGTGATGGCCGGGAGCGGCGGGCGTATGCCAGGGCCGTGCCAGTCAAATCACTAAGCCCCGATACAGTCTATCTCTCATGTGCTCCTCAATTCTGGTTTCAAGTTTTGTGTGCATTAAACTTGGTCTTATGCAAAAACTGTCTTGTTACAACTAAGGTCGACTCGCGCGGATGTGATATCTGCGTGGCTTTGGACCGTAGTACAAGTCTAACAAACTTGTATTCCGTTGAGTTGCAGTACGGTACTACGTGACCGTGCGGTAAGGGCTGCCCGCTGCCTCCAGAGACTCTGAGAGTCCGAGCGCTGCGACCGTCGGACGGTCCGATCAGTGACTCGGACCGGCCGGACTCCAGGCCGCCGGCCCACTGCCGTGATCGGACGGCGGGCCCGGCCGGCGAGCCTCGGAGGTTACTAATCTCGCCGGTAACTTGTCTGGTGTCAAATGTGATCCGGGAGTCGGGGGCGGGTTGATTTCATTGAAAGAATACTTAAACATGTCTCCTGTTGTGACAATGTGCCTCAGCCTTGAGGCACGAGTGAATCAGTCACAAGGGCGTCGTCATGGCAGGGTCATGACTCATCAGTCACTTGCGGGCGGCCTGAGAGAGGGTCGGAGGAAAGATGGGGGCAGAGACAAACAGATAGTTCTCTGAGGGCTGGGCCGAGCATGTCTGAGAGGAGCGAGAAGAAAACCTAATCATCCGACAGCTCTGCACACTCCCAGAACGCGGAGACCTGGGGAACCCGCGTGAAACCAGGTCAGACAGGAAGAAGGAATCAGGTGGGCAGCAGCTCAGCACAGGGAGAAAGGAGCCACAGGGAGAGACAGAAGGCTGATCGCTCAAGGAAAGGAGGTGGGCAGAGTGACAAAATTGCAATACCTTGGCGACTTCGCCTTTCATCTCCTCGACTATCTCTGCCATCCCACTGGAACAAGGCAGGCAGTCAGGATGGGCTCTGCAAGACGCACAGCAAGGCATCTAGTATCACCCCGTCTCGCCCTTGTCGCAAAGCTCCAGAAGGCGACCCAGCAACCTGCACAACAGGCTGAGCGCTCGGGCGCAGCAGCTTGGAAGAAGCTGACTTCATCAAAACAGAGGCTCCGATCGTCTCAGAAGCATCCTTTAGCTGCAGAGATAAATAAGCCTGGAAGATTTTCCCACACGCCTCCCCCTTCCGCACCTGCTGTGCACTGGTTTGCACTCCACCCACGTCATTATCTGCCAGCGCGCTTTCCAAAGCTTGCAGCTGAAGAATTCCTTGTCAGCCTCACATGAGACGGAGAGTTGAAAGAGGTGCGGCATCAAAGTCGTTTGAGACCAGCAGAAGTTGATCATGAGAAGGTGTGCATAGTCATCTCAGTGAGGATGGAGGAGACGAGACCGCCAATCGGAAGCATAGTTGAGAGATTACTGGTTCGCAAGGGTCCTCATGACCGAGCCATAGAACACTAGCATAGACTTTGCAAGGAGCAGCAAGCAAGAAGTCTGAGCAATCAGGGAATATTACCTGCTCCGGGACAACATCCTTGGCCATCTCTTTCGCGATTTCAAGAAAGAGCTCCTGAAATACAATGTCACGTGTTGCAGAACATGTGCAGTCATCCTCCATACTTGATCGTCCGAACATCTCTCCAGTGCAGAGTTCATTGCGCTCTCATGATCTTGCCAGTACTCCAAACAGACCCTACAAGGTTGCCTCAGAGCCGGAAAGATGCAGACGATGTTTCTCCCACTTGAGAGATTCCTCCATGTTGTCAACAAGTTCTTGCGCGTTCTCAGTTGACCCTGCATACAAACCAAGTGAGACAAGCTGACAGCGAGACAGACAGACTTCTTTACTCAACCTGTTCTTACGAGATCATCGAGCGCCTTGGCCGCCTTTCAGACAAAGCTTAGACCCAGTATCCCCAGGGCTAGAGCCCCGAGGCACTTGTACCTTGCTCAGCGAGTCGAACCCGATCGTTGCGCTGGCACCTTTGATGGAGTGCGCATGAAAATGAGCTGTCTGCGAATCTCCCTCCTTTGTTTCAAAGTGACATCTCTTCCTCTCACGAAGAAGCTGCATGCTCACCGAGACAGCCTTCCTGATCATCGGCATCTGCTCCGCTTCCGCCTTGGTCAAAGTCTCGCTGACAACCTAACCACTGTATATAAGATGCGGCATAGCATGCGTCGCTGAAGGACATCCGACCTGATTCAAGAGCTCCATGCTTCCACTGCATCTCTCCAGGGCAGTAGCCAGGTCCACTTCAACAGGCGACATCCCCCTTCCTTGTTCCGAAATTATCTGCCTGAGGAGTCTCCATAAGATTTTTCACAAGGAAACAACAAGTGTTGAATCATGTTCATAAGATCTTTCACATGGAAACATCAAGCTTTGAATCACATTCGTGAGATCTTTCACATGGAAACATCAAGTTTTGAATCATGTACTTGGGGCTCTAAAGGTTCTCGAGCACTGAGTCAAGAACAACCACGAGATGCTCAAAAGCAGTCATTTTAAGACTGTTGGAGGAGGGGAAAGGTTGATGCTGAAGGAAACATGCCGCAAACAAACCAAAAGCAACTTTGATCAGCTACATGAAGTTTGATCTAACTTTCTCTTTGAACCTCCCTCTATGGAGCGTGCTTCCAGCAAAGAACCTTCATCAACGTTTTCTCTCATCTCCATTATGGCCGCCAATTATCACTCACACAGAACATGGGCCCTCAATCGAGCCATCCTACAAGCCCAGTCATGTAACCTAGTTCCTCAAAGATGTCTTGACGACTGAAGGAGGTGCCCGAGAGAAGGGGATGGTGGGAGGGATGGGCGATAGGCATCCCAGCCGCCTCCATAGCCGGACAGCGCGGGCGGGTCACGCGGGTGGGAGGAATGTTGTACCAGTAAAACCTTGTTTTATTTTAAAATCAAAATCTACATTTAATATCTAGGACAGTTTTAAACAGTGTTACTGTTACGGAATACATAAGAGGTTTTGAGTAAATAAAAATATATTTACAAGATTCTTCCGTAGAAAGCATGAATCACTACCAGGCATTGGAATGATATATGTTCATATTCTGTTACAAATCCTAAAACATTAAAATTCCAGAATAGTTTTTAAACTTAAACGAGCCATGGCGGTGAGGCCATGAAAGGGTGGGGTACTCACAGGTGGTTTGGAGGGTACGCATCTCAGGGGTCTTTTAACCACCATGGCCTTCAATCAGGTAACCATCCAAAGGATTTCAGGTCGGATCTCACAAGGGGTATTTTTGACCTGAAAAATACCGGTGGTATGACAAGGGATCTCCTTGGAAGGGGGTGGGGGTGGGTGATAAAACAAGTTCAACTTTTGATCTCTTCCCCACTGCCCCCCTTATGCCTCCTACAGATGCCAGCCCGCCTCACCCCTTCATTTTACTACTGTCTGCGGAGTGGCAATTACCCGTCCGATCCTTGATCAATGTATGGGTACCTGCCGTTACTTGACGGTTGAAATGAAAAAACCATAAAAGCCTGGATCTATCCAGTTCAGAAGTACCTCGACAAGAGACCTCAGTCTATGATGTGATCTATGGAGTTGTCTCGTTCATTCAGTGCGCGAGCCACAATCAGCGGGATGAAACACAAGTGTGTTCCCTACCTTCTAACTCTTTGAGTTCTCCGATCCACGTGGTTGTGGAGGGAAGTTGTGTGAAATGCAAGAAGGCTCTGTGATGAAAGTTTATACAGCAACTGTACACGATTCAATCTATCCAATACGGTGTAGAGCAGCTTTTAAACAAAGCAAACGACTGATACGATCTTGTCGATCACTACAAAGAAATATATACAAGTTTTTGAAAAAGCATCGGATGATCGATGATTCCTATAGCTGAACTGTTTCTCCCGTCGCTGTGATAATCAGCGCTTTGTTCAGAATGAGCTGGATGGATGCTTGCAGGCAGCGGAGTTGTTTTTCTCTTGACAGACTACCATGAAATCCAGTTTCTTCATTGCAAAAATTCTTGTGCTCTTCCATCATCTCCGCATACACGACGGATTCGCTGCTCACCTTCTCTTCCTCGTCCGTGACCATCATCTCTCAACAAACGTTACCACTATTGTACCATGTTCTCAAATGCCCTCCCTTGCCTTCCAGTCTTCTAGGCGCTTTGTCCTGCGTTGAGTTCTGTTGTTTGCTTCCTCGCGTGCTCTTGTTAGCACGAGTTCTATGCTGATGACTACGTCCCCTCTGGTACGTGTGCAAGCACATGTACATGTGCAGGCTGAGGGGATGCTGACATCTGTGAAGGGGGCTCTGGTAAAAATGGAGCAAAATAAACACGAAAATATTTCTTTTCGAACAGATTGCCGTTGGATAGTGAGCTCGATTAGCCAAACCGTTGCCTTCTTGCGGCAAGTGGCCGCAGTGGCGCAAAGGCGGCTTGTCAGTTTTCCGCCGGCCGCTGAGTCGGGGGCCGCCGGATCACACCGTCGGCTGCCGGGCCGCGCGGCCCGGCGTCGGGCCTCAGGGCCTTGCCCGAGTACGGTCCGACACGCTGGCGGCCCGCGGCCCCGGGCGGTGCCACCGCCGGAGAGTCAATGTGACTCAGTGAACCGGGCGCCGGTCTCAGGAGCGACCCAACGCGGCGGGGGCCCGGCGTCACCGCCGTACTGTGGCACGGTCAGTGGCCCGGGCCGCCGACTCGGTCTCTGGGCCGAGGCTCCCACTGGTCCCGGCGGAGTCCGACCGGCGACTCTCATCCGTCACCGATCTGATCTCAGCCGCTCACGGTTTGGCGGCCGCCCTTGCAACTTCAACGCCGGTGCAGGGCCAACTGTGAAAGTGAATGCCAGGCCGCTCAGCAACAGGGCGGCGCGGCCGGGTCACCGGGTGCGTCACCGTTCAACCGTTCACGGTTGGGCAACGGTTCACGGTTGCCAAATCCCCTTGAAGTTGCCAAGTTGACAGTGAACGGGCACGGCCCGGCGGTGTTGCCCGGCCGCGCGCCGCGGGTGGCCCGCCGGGCCGCGGGCGGCGCTGCTGATCGGATCGGCGGACTCGGTGACCGTACCCGGACCCGGCCGGCGGCGACCGGCCGGGCCGGACTCCCCGGACCGTTCTCCTGAGGCGCCGCTCCGCCGTCAGCTCAGCTCAGGGCCGGCAGCGACCGGCCGCCAACCGGCAGCGACCGGCCGGCCCGGTGTTCGACACGACTGATGCGGGATAGAAAATGGGGGTGGGTGGGTAAAGAGGTGGAAATGTGGATCGATGTGGGTGGGGGTACTCGGAGGTGGAGGATATGACCCTTTCAAACATTTACTCGATCTGAATTGAGGATTTCAATTTGTATCAATATCAGGTTGCAAGATATTTCTTTGGCGGTAGGGTGATGTCTTCCAGGTAGGGGTGGGGGTAGTACAATCACTCTGTGAAGAGGGTAGTCGTGATATTACGTAGTAGCGCCTGAATGGTGGGGTACTGGAGGGGAAAGAGAGGGGGTAGTGAAAGGAGGGTGGTTAGAGGCGTAAGGCGACAGCGCGGAACATGCTGGAATGAAGGGACAGAGGACAAAGAGTAGGAGGAGGAAGGGGATGGGGAGGAGGAGGAACAGCAGCAGCATGGAGTTTTTCCTGAGACTGATGTCAATCAAGGGAGATAGAGACCGAGAGGATGGGAGAAAGGTAGCATGCAGCATGCAGGGAGCGATGATAAGCAGTTAGTACGTGCTGGAAAAGGGGGAGGCTATGTGGAAGAAGAGAGGACTATACACTGATTGCTCATGACGAGATGTGAAAGCGTGAATATTAGATCTTTTGGAAGTCTCTTTGAGATACTTCGATTTCTAGTGCGTTCGTTTTCATTTGCAGAACAAGGATGAAAATTGTTGGTTCGACTATGATAATCAGGCATCAGAAGGCTTGGAAATTTCATTGGCGGAAGAACTCTCATGCATCAGGGTCGATGACTGACATACAAGTACAAGTAGTAGTAGTCTTTGGTTTTCTCTGCCCACTGATGACAGTTAAATCCACGGACGAACAGAAAATTTGAAATACTGATATCTGCAACAATCTTGTGCGCTTCCGACCTATTTGTCGTGATGTTGTTGGTAGCCATCGATAAAAATCTCCTGACATAACTTGACATACTATTGTTTCCTTCTCGCTTAATTTGTTGATGACAATGCTTGGCAGATGCAAAGACTTTGCAAGAGCCTTGTTACCAGGGCTCCATCAGTCACCAAGGCTGTTGTAGGAGCCCAGGCTTCCTCCTTCCACTCCTCTGCCTCGCTCTCCCTCAAGCTCCAGCCGGAGGCCAACGTTGAGGTAACTGCTCGCTACCTCTCCTGTCCTGCCAGTGTTGTTTGTGCACCTTGAAGGGATGTGTCGAGAATGGAATGTTGTTAACGGACCACTTGCAGGGCAAGCGCATCAAGTACTTCCAGATCTACCGCTGGGATCCTGATCAGAGCAGGTCGGATCTGTGTAGGGTCTTGCTGCTGGTTGACTTGGTGGAGCAGCCGCCCCACCATGGCGACGTACCCGATCAATCTGTCGGAGTGTGGTCCCATGGTGCTCAGTGTGCCCTTGCCGCCATGGCGCTAAGTTTCGCACAGGTTCTGGATGCTCTTCTCAAGATCAAGAACGAGCAGGACTCTACCTTGACCTTCCGTAGATCTTGCCGCGAGGTGAAGCGAGCATGACCAAGTCTTGGAGCTGACGGGTAGCCATAGGGGATCTGCGGCTCCTGTGCGATGAACATTGATGGATCCAACACTCTTGCGTAAGAGTTACAAGGGACATGAGGGGGAGAGTTTGAACCCATGGGCGCAGCTGCCTTGCACGAATCGACACCTCCTCCTCCAAAACGAAGATCTATCCTCTCCCTCACATGTATCTTTCACCTGGCGAGCAGCAGGCGGCATGCAGCTGACGTTGTCTTCAGGTATGTCGTCAAGGACCTGGTCCCCGACATGACCAACTTCTACGCTCAAGTAAGAGCGTCGAGATCCCCGGAGGATGGTCGACCGCTGATGAGGTTGGCAGTACAAGACCATCGAGCCCTGGCTTCAGAAGGAGGGCAACGTGAGCGATCTTTTGGTTACACGTGGAGCCTGAAGTATTTGCAGGAAGGAAAGATCAAGGACGACAATGGCAACTTCAAGGTCGAGGAGAACGTTGGTAGATGCCCAAGGTCTCAACACCGTTCGCTTGCAGGAGAACTACATGAGCAAGAAGGACCGCGATGTGCTTGATGGAATGTGAGCTCGACTCTTCCCCCCTCTTCCTTCCCCTTCTTATTCATCAAAGCAGCTCCTCCTTATCCCCCCCTTCCCATACTCACCCGCCCCCCCCCTCCCCCCCCCCCCACCCTTATTACCTTCCTTTCTTTCATCCCCGTCCCCCGCTTCCTCTCGTCACGTTCGCTGGCAGGTATGAGTGCATCCTGTGCGCTTGCTGCAGCACTTCCTGCCCTTCCTACTGGTGGAACTCCGAGAAGTACCTCGGCCCGGCTGTTCTCATGCAGGTCAGGAGCATGTCCATGTCAGTTGAGGACATAATGGATCTTGTCAGGCCTACCGTTGGATCTGCGACTCTCGTGATCAGAACACCAAGAAGCGCATGGAGATGCTTGACGATACGTGAGCAACAACCCTCCTCGTCTCTTTTCCTTTCTCCCTCCCCTCCCTCTCCCTCCCCTTCCGACCTTCCTCATTCCCTCCTCTCTTCCCATTCGCTCAGCTTTTTGAGTTCCCCAATGTCTTCCCTGCTCCTCCTCTTTCCGTCCCGATTCTCAGCGCACTTCTCTCGCCTCCTGCACTTCTCAATCGGCACAGGTACAAGCTCTACCGTTGCCACACCATCATGAACTGCACCAAGACTTGTCCCAAGAGTCTCAACCCTGGGCTCGCCATCGCCAGGCTCAAGAGGGTACGGGAACAGGCGCGATTCTGTTTGAAAGTCTCTGACCTGCTACTGCCAGAAACTTGTGACTGGATGAAGTTTCTAGCGTTGGAGATATCAGATGTAAACGTAGGACGAACTGAAGTCGTCGGAGCAGTAAATTTACAAATAACAAATAATTAAGATGGTGTAGCTAGTGTATTAGGTTCCAGCAAGTTATCTGAGGGATCGGGCAGGAAGGTGGAACTGCTTCTTGGCGACGTTGTCTTGCTTCTTCTTCTGCACGTTCTCCTGAAGCAAAAATTTCAGACAGGTTCAACTAAAGTCGTCGGATATCAGACCTCGCTAGCGTTGTAGTCAGCCTGGATCTGTATCGATCGCAGCGGCTCTCTCGACAGGGAGCTCAGCACGTTGCGATGAGCTGGGATTGGCATCCCAGTAGCCTAGCAAAATCCAGTCAGATCACAACAACAGTTGGCACATCACATCTTACAGGGTTGATGTTCTCTTTGTCGTTCATCACAACTCCCATTCTCGCATTCTCCTCCCTTGCTGGGTTGAAGTTCTCATCTGAGCAACGGCATTCAGCTACATATCAACATGTTCATCTGCCTGACCTCTCCTGTTGTCCTCCCCGCCGTTGCCTGACGCAGTCTCCATCCTCCCTTGACCGACGGCGAACTCCATGGCTGGCTGCACGTTGAGCTTCACGGGGTGGCTCTCCTTGCTCGTCATGACGTTGGGGTTGGTGTAGTGAAACTCCATGACTCCTGCAAAGGTTTCGTGTGAGTGAAGATGAACAAAGTGGAAGATTTGCAAGCGTAGTGACATTTCAGTTGCAGAAGAAAAAGTGTAATGGACAGATGGTGATCGAGGGAGAGATCAGTGCGGGCAAGAAAGAAATTTTTGTAATGTACGTAAAATGACAGAAGTAGAGTAGTCAGAGTGGTATAGCAGTGATACAAGGATGGAAGAGAAAGGAGAGACATAAATGCGAGGAAAGAAGGCTATAGCCAGGATGCCGAGAAAAGAAGCATGAATGCGCGGAGATGGGAACGAGCAGGGAATGAGTCGACGTGTGATGAGTGAAGGTCAACCTTCAAAAAGGAAAACAAGGCAAAGAGCATGAATGATAGATGGCAGAAAAACTTGGCGGAAAGCACACGATTCAGATAGACAGGCACATGAGTGGGTGAAATGAGAATAGGAGAAAGATGGGGTTATATGTAGAACATCTAGGGGACAAAGTAAAGCAGGGATGGGAGGAGCAAGGGAGGGAGGGAGGGAGGGAGGGAAGAAAGTCAGAGTGGGAAGGAGGGAGAGGAGGAGGAGGGAGGGAGGGAGGGCGAGGAAAGCCAGAGGGAGACCAGGGTGGGTGGTCGGATGGATGGGATGGGAGGGGAGGACGAGGATAGTGCCGGCAGGCGGGAGAGTTGGAGGGGCAGGAGGGCGGGAGGGGGAGGTTTCGAAAATCAAAAACTCAATAATTATTTAAACTCAATAAGTAAATTAATATATAGGTTCAATCATAAGACTAAAATAGCAGTAATTGGTACAAAGATTTTCATATCTGTACCAACATGGTAGAAAAGATATCTGTACATAACCTTGGTTTAAAATATTTAAATTAATTTATTTTGAAAATAAATAGTTTTTTTCATAGCTGAGACGCCGAACTTGATACATATTTCTGTATATGTATTTTATGAAAAACGTTTTAAGTTTGGTACGTGAAAACCCTGACTTCGGGGCCTCTATCGGGGAACAAGCGGAGGATGGGAGAGTGTGGTAGAGGTCAGTCCGACTAAGATCAGGACAGGAACACGACAGGAAAGGACATGACAGGGACAGAACAGAGACAGGGCAGGGCAGGGCAGGGCAGGGCAGGGCAGGGCAGGGCAGGGCAGGGCAGGGCAGGGCAGGGCAGGGCAGGGCAGGGCAGGGCAGGGCAGGGCAGGGCAGGACAGGACAGGGCAGGACAGGACAGGACAGGACAGGACGACAACGCGGAAGGCAATAAAGGGAAAGGAGTAGTGTAGAGAAAGAGAAGAAAGAATTGCGGTCTATCTAGCAGCAAAGCCTCGTAGGTTTGGCAGGCCGGAAAGGAGAGAAGAGTGGAAAAGACACGCCCGCCTCACTTGTGCAGCTCTGACCACTTGCATGTAGTCTATTGGGAGCCCCAAGATCCCCTATGAGAGCGCACGAGTAGAAATTCATGATGGCAGGATAGAAGTCATCAACTACCCGCCATGACCCAACACGCTGAGCTGGTCCTTCCCCTCCACTGTTCAGTCAAGCTGCTCAGGACCTCGTGGCTGGCGACCAGCTCAGTGGTGGCAGCGTTCTACTTCGAGCAGTATGACTGTGCTGCATCATGGTCATGCATGCAAGCCAACTGAGCTTATGCACCAGGTGCTGTCCTAGCGCTCGCAGTCCTCCTCACCTCCATCAACTACTGGCGACGACCGACGTTCGGATACCGCAGGAGGCAATATCCTTCCTACACTTGCATCCCCTCCCATCTCCCCCCCCCCGCCCTCGCCCTCCTCCTTTCCAAACCTCCAATAGAGAAGTTGTCACCATTTGAACAACACTTGGCTCCATGCTCCCTGGGTACATAACCCACGTCATAACCATGTCATGGTGGTCTCAGCTTCTACCTTCTTGTTTCCTCCTTTCCTCCCTTCTGCTCTCCCTCTCTCCCCCTCAGCTTTCCCGGCCATAGTTTGTGCTCCATTGATGTTGTGGAACAGAATCGACATGGTCTGCACAATCTTCAGCTTGTCATATCAGTTATTGTAAGCTCAGATTTGATCCGCTCCCTCCGTCTCTCACTCTCCCGCTCCCTCCTATCCCTCCATCCCCAGTTTCTCCTCCCTTCCCCTCTCCTTCTCCCGCCTGTCTCCCCATCTCCCATCTCTCCTCCCTCCCTCCCTCCTCTTGTTCCTCTTTCCTTTGAACTCATAACCCTCATGCTAGTTTTCGGTCGCCCGAATTGCTTCCATCTCACCGCAGCTTCTTCATTCCCTACCTCGCGTCCCTCTTGCTCGGCGTTTTCTGCTACCTCAAGGCGAGAAGGTGAGAATAAGTCAGGTCCATCGTCCCTCACCTCACAGACGTTTGTTCTTCCCACCTCTGTCCTGACTGTCCATTTTCCCTTCCTCTCCATATGAACTTAGCCGTCCTCCTCCTCCACTCCATCCGGACC
Source organism: Guillardia theta CCMP2712 (assembly GCF_000315625.1). Taxonomy (NCBI): domain Eukaryota; class Cryptophyceae; order Pyrenomonadales; family Geminigeraceae; genus Guillardia; species Guillardia theta. Next base: position 28,561 of record NW_005434415.1, read on the forward strand.
ACCCACAGCTATTCCCCCCCTCGCCAGCCCCAACCTCCTCTGCCAATGAACTTTTTGGATATATCAATCCTATGACGAGCACTATTGCCAACAATGATATAGATGAAACAACAGGATACTTACTTTTTACTTATGGAGGTTCATTAAAAGTGCTTTGAAGGACATAGCTATTAGCTAGGCTTAATAATCCACCGGTAACATTGAAATCGCTTGATACTGAGCTTATAAAATTTGATGGAACAGATATGATATCAAGCTGACCGCTAGCATTGACCGATAAATTATTTGTATTAACTGATTTGATAAACTGGTCTGAGCTTGTAAATGGTGTAAATGATAAAGCTAATTGATTACCTGTAACAGTAAAAGAAGAATTGACAGATTGGATAAATTGATTTGCTGATGTAAATGGTGTAAATGATAAAGCTAATTGATTGCCTGTAACAGTAAAGGAGGAATTAACCGATTGTATATATTGACTTGATGATATTAAAGGTGTGAAGCTTAGACTTAATTGATTGCCTGTAACGCTAAAGTAAGATGAATTGACCGATTGTATATATTGACTTGATGATGTAAAGGGTGTAAATGATAAAGCTAATTGATTGCCTGTGACAGTAAAAGATGAATTGACCGACTGGATAAATTGATTCGCTGATGTAAAGGGTGTGAATGATAAAGCTAATTGATTGCCTGTAACAGTAAAGGAGGAATTGACAGATTGGATAAATTGATTTGCTGATGTAAATGGTGCGGATGCTAATTCTAAATATCCAAGTGTAACCGTGAAGTCAGCACTTGCAGAGCTTATAAAAGGTAATTCTTGAATCTTGCTAAAAATTAGCTCTCCATTTGTAACGGTAAAGTCTCCACTTCTTACACTCCTTATGAATTGACTTCCACTTGTTAAATAATCATTAGCTGTTAGATAGGATTGAACATCTGTGTCAGAGTATCCAGCGGGTATATCAATATTTTGAATGAATGTATATAAAACATTTGATTCATCCTTAATCTGATTAAATAATATGTTGCTTTCTGTAAGTGTATGAGCATATAAAACATTTGATTCATCCTTCAAATCTGTTAATGTAATATAATTATTAGCCGTTAAATAGGCCTGTGTGTCTGTGTCATCATATCCAGCAGGGATGACAATGTTATCAATCTTATTATCGATTTGCGCGTTGGTGTAAGGCTTTGCGAAACTCTGAACTGTTAATGTTCCTTGCCCTGAATATCCTATTATATCTTTTGCTTCTGATTGTGATAAGGTCTTGTTGTATATCCTCAAATCTTGAAGATATCCGATAAATTCCCCAATCCGTATATTTTGAGTTGTATTTATTAAGCTCGTTGTTGTCCCTGTCAGTGTCTGAGCTATTCCATCAATATATAAATAAGCAGTTGTTCCATTATTTACAAAGCAATAATGCTTGAAGCTTGTTGATGTGGCATATCCATTTGTTAGCGTTGATATGTTGGTCTCATTGTTAAATGTAAATTGTAGATTGTTGCCATTCCTTTTAATGTAAATGAAATTATCAATTGTTGAAAATATAAAATCATCGGCTGGGTTTGATTTTAAAGCTGTTATCTTTAGAAAGAAGCTTATTGTTAATCCTGTTTGAGCTGATGATATTAAAGGCAACTGTGCCGATGTCTCGCGTCTTCTGTCTGGTGTATCATCTATGCTTTGAAGAGAATAATAAAGCTTATAATATTCAGAGTTTGAAAATGTGAAATCATTAAAGTCATATGTGCGATTATATTTTATTATCACAACTCCAGACCCTCCAGCTCCTCCGGCTATTGACCCATTACTACTGTATGACCCGCCACCTCCTCCACCTGTTCCGCTTTGTCCTGCCTGAGCTGTGCCACTATTGAGAGTTGTGCCGCTCGCATTTCCTCCGCCTCCAAGACCTCCATTGTTGCTGCTATTTCCTCCACCACCTCCACCACCATAATATGCTAGCGTTCCTGTTATATCAACTTGACGACCATTTCCACCTTGTCCATTTGAAGCATTTGCTCCAGCACCACCCCCAGCACCTCCTCGATTGCTGCCACCACTTACATAAAAACCAACTCCATTATTACCGCCTGCAACATATGTTGAACCATTCCAAAAAGTATTTCCTTGAGTAGCTGTTCCGCCTGATGTGCTATTAAAAGCAGCACCTCCACCAGAGCCTCCAGACCCACCACTTGAGCCATTGGAACCACCGCCGCCAAATCCTCCTCCTTTACCTACTAAACTTAAAGAATCAAAAGAAAGAGTGGAGTTATTTATATCTGTTATTTTACTGTCATAACCATTTCTATTCGCTGCTCCTCCATTTCCTACATAAATATAATAGGTACCAGCTGATATTGTCTTATTGACCATATACAGCACACCACCAGCACCGCCACCGCCTGACTCATATCCAGCTCCTCCAGTTGCTGCGGTTCCACCACCACCACCGCCACCAACTATAAGAATGTCACATATCAAATCCATCTTAAATTCAACATTATATGTCGTTTGATTTCCTGAAATATGAACAAATTCAACATAATAATCAGATGTTGAGCCAGAAATTAAATATGAATTCGTTGAAGGTATAGTTATTGGGTCTGGTAAAAAGTAACCTTGTGGTGTAGTGTCTAGATGATAGGTAAAAATACTATCATTAAAATTATTATTGAATTTATACCAAGCTATAAGGTCTGTTGTGTTTCCTGTATATGATAATGTAGGTGTCAATTTGCTTGTGCCTGCGGCCGAGTACTGAAATTTATAAAGCTCAGGAGTGATCAAGACATTATCATATTGTTTATCTTCAAATATCAGAGATATAGATTTATTGAATAATGTCAATTGTAAAGCTGAATTGGTTGTATTATATGTATTGTTTGTGTATTCATCAAATAGATAAACATTATTGTTATCATCTACTAAGAACTGCGCAGGGTCAAAGTTATATGTTGTTCCTCCTGTGCTTGGCAATATAACGTTTTGAGTTGAAACGCTTGAATCGCCAAATCTCACAAGCTCATTATTTTGACTGTCTAATAAAACAATCTCAGGGCAGTTTGTGCCGGCTGGTCCTTGAGCTCCTGTTGCGCCTTGGGGTCCTGTTGCGCCTTGTGGTCCTGTTGCTCCTTGGGGTCCTTGTGGTCCTGTTGCTCCTGCTGGTATATTTATACTTGTTGAAGAAACATTCGCATCTCCGATTTGACCTAACAATGTTGAGCCATCAGAATTATAAAATTTTAGCTGTCCAGCATTGACCCCAGCACTATATAGATTTATTGATTGAGTTGAAACATTAGGGTCTCCAATTTTACCTAACAAAGTTGTGCCATTAGAATTAAAAAATTTGAGCTCTCCAGCATTTATTCCATTTGTTCCACTGTCTCCTTTAGGTCCTGCCGCTGGTAAATTTATAGATGCTGATGAAACATTAGCATCTCCTATTTTCCCTAACAATTCTGTACCATCAACATTATAGAATTTTAATTCTCCTGCGTTTGTTCCTCTTGGAACATTTATAGAAGCTGTAGAAACATTAGAATCACCTATTTTAGCAAGTTCAATGGTTCCATCATAGTTTTTGAAAATTATTTGACCCGCATTTTTTCCATTTGTTCCATTAGTTCCATTAGTTCCACTGTCTCCTTTATCTCCCTTTGGTCCTTGACTTCCAGTGCTTCCAGTATCTCCTTTATCCCCTTTATCACCTTTGATACCATCGGGTAGTGTTATATCTTGACTATTATAATTATTTAAAGTTATTGTCACATTTCCTGTTCTTGTATTCTTAAAATTTAGCTGAAATGTTTCAATTGTAGAAATATATCTTTGTTGTGCTTCATCATAATATATTTTAAATATTCCCTGTCTATCTGCTGAATCAAACAAATCTTTAATGTCTGTCTTAGCCGGCTCATTGTTGATGGTTAAGCTTCGTCTTATATTGTTATTTGTTGAAAGGCTTTGTTGTGTGCTCACTGTTTGATTATTTACAGTAATAAAAGAACCACCATATAAAATATTATCACATATCAAATGGTCTAAGTGAAGCCCTCCAGTTATCTTAGTTTTTACATTGTCAACATCACCATTATATAATTTAGAAACATCATCATCAGACCATACACCATTTGTAGCATTCATTACAATATTACATATCCCCCTATTAGCTGAATATCTCCCATCTTTTAGGATATAGTTTCTAATGTTATAATTATAAATGACAATTGGATGTAATTGATACCAATTCGCAGTCGGTGGCGTGATATCCATAGCCACCAAAACACCATTCAGATACACCTTAAATATATCTTTGGATATGCTGAAAGCGTAATGATTCCAATCGTAAAACAATGTTTTATCATTCGAAAAATTATTGTTAATGATAACAGACCTCAAATTCTCAACCCTTTGTTGTAAATTATTAATATATACAATCTTGACCCGCAGCCCCAAAAATTTATCAGGCAAGGAATCATCATCTGAAATAATCCAGTAAAATTCAGTCCCATCATAAAAACCATCGTTGCCATTCTTATTTTCATATTTGATTTGAAAAAGCCTATATTCTTGTGTTCCGTTGTTTCTTGCCTCGTTCGTGTTGTCAAATCTCCACCAAAAAGAAAGGTTTATGTACTGAGAAAATAAAAGGTCATTGACTATTAAATTTTTATTGCTTTGAAAGTTTAGCCTATAAGTTGATATGTTAAGTTTAAATGTATCTTCTATTGTGCCGTTAAATTCAATGTTGTTGTAAGATGTGCCCAATAAATTATTTATTGATAAACTAGTAGGCCCAATAAAAACATCTCCTTTTACTGGTGATAATGAAAGGGGATATGTTATGTTTAAATTATTGTTGTTCAAAGCTAACTTATCCGAGAACGTTAAAGAATTATTGACAGTTAAATTATTTGTATTCACTGAGTTTTTTATTTCATTGTTGATAACATTATATAATATATTAGACTCTGAATATATGCGATTGTTTAATAGGTTTGAATCAGTTTTTAAATGATTGTATAATATATTTGATTCATTAAGTATATGCTCATATAATATACTGTTTGAACTGTTGATAAAGTTTGTGTAGGTATCCGTTTTGAGAAAATTAGAGCTATTGAGATAACTTGTATAGACATCAGTTTTAAGAAAGTTAGAGCTTGCCAGATTTTGATATGATAGAAATGTATCTAATCCTTGCTGTTTTGTGTAGAAATCAGTTGATAATTCCCATTCTTGATTGTCATTGAAATAAAGATTGCCTATGAATCCCGGATTGATGTCGTTTATAAGTGTGCTTGCTGTATGTTTTGTTCTTATATGATTGTATAATACATTTGATTCTTCATATATTTTGTCATATAGTATATTAGACTCTTCATATATATAATCATATAATATGTTAGATGTATTTTTAATGGATATATCTGTCTCATATTTGTTATAGACATTAGGTATGATAACATCATCAATAAAAAAAGTTTTTCCTTTAAATACAATCTTGTATTCTTTAAGGTTTTCATTATTAATCCCAAAAATATATTCATCCAATTCTTGTTGTGTCAATTCATTGCCTAATGTTATTACTTCTTCACCTTGAAAAAGAATATTTCTTTCGTCTAAAACGGTTTGTTCTTGTCCATCAATGACAAGAGTTTTATAAGTGTCGTCATATATAAATGCCTGATTAGGGACTAAATCAAGCTTTTGACCATCTGTAAGATTCCTAGAATATATTTTAATAACTCTACCTTGTAATTTAGTATTTATAACCTCATCTTCAAGAACCGATATAACAACACCCAATGATAATCGTAAAATATTAATCCACGAGAGAATAAACAGGCCATCAGCTTTTGAGGTGTTTGTTCCTGACGCTATCAATCCCCCAATGAAGCCCGTTCCAATTGCAAGACCTCCCTTAACAATTTCACCCAAGCCATTGAATAAATTAAAACCATTTTCAGCCGTATCGTCCAAATCTTCTAAGGATTGGGCAGCATTTGCGGTTTCTTGCGCGGCAGCATTGTTGTTTAAATCATCTAATTGTTGTTTAATCTGTTGAATTGTAATAAATGAACCATTTTCAAGTGTGAATTTAATGATATATTTATTAGGGTTAGTCTGATATTTGACATATAATATATTTCTATCATTGTTTGTAATTACAGTTTCATTAGTGTCTGGTTTAAATTTTATAAGTGTCTGTAAATCAAGAACATCATTTGATGTATTAAATAAGATATCGTTTGTTTCTATCAAGTAATTACTAGTTTCTATTAGCAAATCATTAGTTTCAATCAAGTTATTGCTAGTTTCAATGGTTTTAATTTCAAGAGCGTTTGTTTGTTGAAATAGGAGTGTGACCTCATCATTGAGCACATTTACATTCCCATATAAAACAGTAATATCAGCATTAATGGCATCTAATTCAGGCTGCAATGTGGTTTGATTGTTATTGCCTATGTATTGATATGGTTGATGATTATTATTATTACATGCCATGTCTATTTTATTAATTAAAATATTAAAATATTAGTTTGACAGGGTTATGTATTATCAATATTCCAGAAGTTTGTTTTAAAGCTCTAGCGGTTTCTTTATGCGTTTTAAGGTATTCTATATCATCTTGATTAATAAGATTAGCATTTAAGAGCGTGGATAATGCTTTATCATCGCGTAGTATTTTAAGAAGAATGTCTTGTATAAAGTTAATATAATCACGTTTATATTTTCTGTATTGTTTCATATAGATATCTTTATTCATTTTGATTTTTGGAGAGAAAAAGAATAATAGAAAAGATAGGCTGGTAGAGGGGGGGGTAAAGTAGACCCCCCTTTTTGAAAAGTAGTTTACGTTGGAGGTTAGTAACGTAAAAAAAAGAGGTAACGCATAGCAGACCTGGAAGCTACCCCCGGAACCCCCCCTCTACTTTTGGGGGGCCTCTACCGGGCCTTATTTATACTACTCGCGACCCTATTGGTTAAGTGCTGCCCTTTTGGAATTGTTTTTATTAGTGCGTACGGGCCCGCCTAGGCAGGTCAGAGGTCATTGTTTTTTTTTTGAGTCGGTGGGAATCGTGGGAATCGAACCGGGGACTGTATGGGCTAGGAAAAAGGATATGACGACTAGGCCAGGATGCCTTAATACCTTGAAGGGTATAGTTATATATATAGGGGTGTCGGTTGGGTGCTCCGGGACCACTGTGCAGACGGCAGAACGGCAGAAGGGAAGAACGGCCATTGGTCACCAAGGGGGGAGCAAGCTCCCGCGGCAAGGCTGCGCCATGCCTTTCCGCCCCCTTGCTGAAATCATGTGAAAGCCTGACGAGAATGATAAGGGAAAGTGATAGAGATAAGAAGGCAGTTGTTCATAGTTGAGTCACGAAGGAAAAGTGTAATACTCAAAAAAGGTCAAATAATCATAGAAGGCAGACGAGAATGATAAGGGAAGATGAGAGAGATACCGTCAGGGCAGTTGTTCATAGTTTGTTCACGAAGGAAAAGTGTAATACGTCAAAAAAGTCACGAAGGAAAAGTGTGATACTCAAAAAGGTCAAATAAGTCAAATGGTATTAAGCTGCTAGCGGCTCCTGCCCTCCTCCCTGTCCACCTCTTCTTCTCCTATTTTGTTTTTTCTCTTCCTCTCCCTTCCTCTCTTCCTAGCTGGGGTCATCATATATCTCCGGTCTGAACTCGTCACAGAGCTGGGAGAGTTCGTCGGCAGCCCGAGCGAGCAGCGGTGTGGCATGGGAGGCTGCACGTGATGGGCAACATCAGCAACTTGTTCTTGTACTGGGGGCTCGGGCAGAGAAGCCGCGAGTGAAACTCAAGGCTCACTGTTTACACTCCCTCCCTCCTCCCTCCCCTGGCAAGTTTGGCTAACTCAACTCAGTGATACTGCCATGATCGCCGGGGCGCATGCAGGCCGCTGGTGACTGACTCACAGTGTCACAGTGGGTGACAGTGTCAGGGTCAAGTCTCCCAGGCTCTACTCTCCTGATTGTGAGGGCCTCCCAGTACTGATTTTCAAGGAGTCTCTCAGTGGTCGACTCGCGGCGAGCCTGCCGCCCCCCCCCCCCGCCGGGTGACACGGTGGCACGGTGTTGCCGCCCGCCGATCCGAGACTGAGAGACCCGATACTCAGATGGCGGCAACTCGAATCCCGACCAGCTACTAGGTGACCGGACGGACTGGGCCTCAGCGGCTCTGCCCACGGTGTTCTCCGTCGGCCTCCGCTGGTGCGGTCCGAGTCACAGGCTGCTCAGCCTGAGTCCAACTCACTGAGGAGCCCGCAGGGCGGCCCCCCTGGCCCCGGTCACTGCCAGTGACGGACCGTCGGAGGGGGCTGGGCCCCGGCGTTCAACTGTTGCATCCCAGGCTTCTGGCTTGTTGACGGCCGGGAGCCTGCCCGCCAGGTGATCATCCGGTGATCGGATCCAGCACCAGCCGGGCTGATCGGGCCCGGCGGCGGCGGCCCCCGGCCCGGGCCGCGACTGAAGCCGGGTCGGGAACAGGCATCCGATCCCCCCGCCCGGGGCGGTCGACTGGCGGCTTCGGAAGGCCGGGAACAGGCTCGGAATGCCGTGAGACGTTGGACGATGAGTGAGCTGAGCGCTAGGAAGGAGAGAGGAGGTGAAGGGATGGGAGATAGAGTTGGTATTAGAATACATCACACGACCAGGAGGAATCAGAGGAAACGATCCGAGCAGCTTCACTTGCTACTGGGCCGCTTGCTCCCCATCCATCCTCCTCCTCAATTCTTCGACTTGACAGCGGAGCGAAGCGATCTCTCCCTTCATGTCCTGCTGCTCTTCCTCCACCTTCAGCATCCTTGCCTGCAAACTCTCTATCCTCGCGTCAATACCTGGGCCATCAACGTCATCAACCTCACACTCCCAGAGCAGTAGTCACCGAAGGAGAGGAGATTGCGGAATTCCATGAAGAAGTTGAGGAGGGAGAAGATGAAGGCTCTCACAGTGATGACGATGCTGCTAGTCAGGCTGCTGCCCAAGGTCGACGCAACTTTCTTCGTCACATGCGCAGAGATCTTTATGCTCTCAAGGTTGTCTTGGGACATGGACCGGGCAAGGCTGAAGAAGGACTTTCCTCGGAGCTTCAGCCCCTCCTGCCCTTCCTCCCCTTTCTGCACAGCGTTGTCGCCCTCCTCCATTTCCTCTCCCTCCTCGTCATCTGCTGCCTCCTCCCCTCTCGGCTTCTCCTCCTCGGCATCCTCCATATCCTCCTGCGCCGTCCTGGTGACGTGCCCATGGTCAGAGCCTAGGAACGCCCATTGAAACGTCCTGAGCGCGCTGGACATCGATTTGACTGCCCTTGACGCTGGTGTATGGAGCGTTGCGAGGTCAGCAGCGACAGGAAGGAGGAGGAGGAGGAGGAGGAGAGCTCTGAATCGTGCTACGACAAGGCGTAAGTTGTCCGTTAGCATGGAGAACGCTCTTCATACCTCCGGCCATGTTGTCTTCACTCGACCTTCAATTCTTGGAGTCTCCAGGGCCAAACCTAGGAGGGAAGTGTGAGTTGCTGCTGATGAGAAGATGATGAAATGAGCGGTGATAAGGGAGGGGAAGGAAGGAGAGGTGAGGTGAGGTGAGTAAGGTGAGGTGAGGAGAGGAGAGGAGAGGAGAGCAGAGCAGAGCAGAGCAGAGCAGAGGGGATAGAGGAGAGCAGAGGGGATAGAGGAGAGAAGATGGGGGGAAAGGAGAGGAGAGCAGAGGGGATAGAGGAAAGAAGATGGGGGGAGAGGAGAGGAGAGGAGAGGAGAGGAGTGGAGAGGAGAGACCACATGGGGGGAGCAAGATCGGACAGCTCACTTCCTGCTACCTACACACTCTCATGATCTATGTTTAATTTCATCTTCTATCCTGCCCTGCCCCGCCCTGCCCTCCCATCCCCCAGCGCGCCTACTCCCCTCCTCCTCCCCTTCACTGCCTTCGCTTTCCCTCCTTCCCTTCACTTGGGATGTCTCCACCCTATTCCTACCCCACCCCCAGAAAATATCCCACCCCACCCTACAATCGCCTTCAAATGACCCCCAAGAATATATTATAACCATCTCACGATAACCCCACCCCCTGCCTCCAGGGTAACCCGTCCTGCCTCCTGTCCCTCCCTCCTCCCTCCTCCCTCCTCCCTCCCGTCCCCTCCCCCTCCCCCGTCCTCCCTCCTCCGTCCTCCCTCCTCCGTCCTCACGTTCTCCGAACACTCCTGTGACTTGCTCCCTTCAGTTCGCTCCTCCTCATCCATCTTCCTCGTTACCCCTCTCTTCTTGCTATCTCTTTCTCTCTCTCCTCCCCTCGCCACTGATCTGCTACCATCTCTGCCCTGCTCTGTCGGCAACCATGGAGATGATGACTGCTCTCGCTGTCGGAGGCGGCGGTTCCCTCCTCCTCTTCGCCATCGTCCTCTGCGGGGACATGGAATGTTGCGAACGAGGACCTCTGGGCAGACTCCTCAACCTCCTCACGTCCTTTCTCGGTAAGAAATATCAGAGGCGATGGTTCCTCCTCCCATGCCTCTTCCTTACTTTCTCCGCCTACATTCCTTCATGTACTATCCCTCCTATCCCCACGTCTCCCTTCAGCGCATATATGCATCGTACCCCCCTCCTCTCCTCTCCTCTCCTCTCCTTTCCTCTCCTCTCCTTTCCTCTCCTCTCCTCTCCCTCCCTCCCTCCCTCCTTTCCCTCCTCTCCCTCCTCTCCCTCCCTCCCTCCCTCCCTCCTCTCTCTCTCGGTGGGGTCTCTGTAACTTGTCGATGGCAGATTTCTGGACTAGCGAGAAATTCCTCAAGATTGTCGAGAAAGTTTTGGGTAGAAGATGCGTCGACAGAGTGACTGCGATTCAAGGTAGTGGCTCTAGACTGAAAGATATGTAGATCATGATGAGCTAAGAGGAGAGGAGAAGAGACGAAGGGAGTGCAGAGCAGAGCAGAGAAGAGGGAGCAGAGCAGAGCAGAGCAGAGCAGAGAAGAGAGAGGAGAGGAGGGAAGGGAAGAGGAGGAAAGGCGATGGGTTGACAGGGGATGGGATGGGATGGTATACTATGATGTGCTGATCATGGTTTCTGACGCTGTTGTGCTTTGAAGATTATGTGTGCTTTCAACGCAACCCCATCCTGCCGGCGATGTATCTTGTTCTTGTAGCAGGTGTGACATGTAGCCTCTCGTCGTATACCAACTTGTTGAACATGCGAACAACAGTTGGTTTCACAGTCTTTGTTTCCTTCGCCTTCCCCTACCTCCCTTACCACGCAGAGAAGGACTGGGGAATCTCTTTCTACCACAAGGTGTTGCTGCTGTGTTGAGACGAGGGAGGAGTCTGACGTGCGAGAAAGATCAACGCCTTTCTGATTGTAGGAGGATGCCTTGTGGTGTTCTGGGCGAACCTTTCTGTTGACCCTGGTGTCATCACTCCAGAGAATGTAGAGAGGGAGAAGAAGGTGAGGAGGAAGAGTGAGTGAGTGAGTGAGTGAGTGAGTGAGTGAGTGAGTGAGTGAGTGAGGAGGAGGAGGAGGAGGAGGAGGAGGAGATGGTGGTGGTGGAGGTGGTGGTTGAGGAGGAGGAAAATAGAGGAAGGAGGTGGATAGAGGACAAGGAGGTGGAGATAGAGGAGGGGAGAAAAAGAGAGCTGGAAGGAGTGGGGAGGATGAAGGAGACAGCTGTGGTAGGGGAAGCTTCAACAGAAACAAGAGAAGGGAGCAGGGGAGCAGGAGAACTGGGCGGTAGGAGAGACGATAGTCTCGACTGACGTTAAGTTCGCAGAGGTTCGACTATGACGGCATTTTGTATCACGAGAAAGAGTGTTATACGTGCAAGTTTGTTCGCCCAGCGCGATCAAAGCACTGTTCTATCTGCGATCGAGTAGGTTGACATGTTTGAATGTCGTTGAGTGACAGCGGTGGCTCAGTGTGTTGGGAGATTCGATCATCACTGCCCATGGATCAACAACTGTGTTGGATCCAACAACAACAGGTTGAGAAAGGATTGTTGCTGCAGATGATGATTGGATAGTTGTCGTGCTTGACACCATTGGGCGATATGTGTTTGCACTTGTTGGTCATTTGGTTGTCTTGAACTCGCTCTCATGAGACATTCTGATCTTGTTGATGTTGACATGTCAAACTTTCAGATTGTTTCTCGCATTCCTTGCATCGCATGTCTTCTTGTGTGGTTATGGAGGAATACTCCTCTTCTACATCCTCGTCGCCATCGTCAAAAAGGAGGTTTGGAACCCCTTCTCTCTCCCCTCCCTTCCTTCCTCTTCCTTCCTCTCCCTCCCTCTCCCTCCCTTCCCGCCTCCTCCTCCCTCTCCCTCTCCCTCCCTCTCTCTGCTCCTCCTCCCTTTATTCTCTCCCTCTTCCCCTCCTGTTTCTTCCCGCCTCTTCCTTCCTCTCTCCCTCCCTCCCTCCCTCTCTCTTCTCCTCCTCCCTTTATTCTCTCCCTCTCCCCCTCCTGTTTCTTCCTCTCCCACCCTTTCCCTCCTTATCTCCTCCCCCCTGCTTCCCCCTTCTTCCCCCTTCTTCTCCTTTCTTCTCCCTCCTCTCCCTCCTCTCCCTCCTCTTCCTCTTCTCCCTCCTCTCTCTTCCTGCTTCGCTCGCGCTATCGCTCTCCATCTTCATTGCCCTCTCGTCGCACTTTCCTCTTCTCCTCCTCGGCGGATCGTTTGCTCTCATTGTGACGTTCTTGTCAGAATCTCTACAACCTACATGTGCAGGATCGTGTGACAGGGCAGATTTCACCTGTGACGCATGACATAGTCTTGAAGGTTACAAATCATCATCATTATCATCATCATCATCATCATCATCATCATCATCATCATCATCATCATCATCATCATCATCATCATCATCATCATCATCATCATCATCATCATCATCATCATCATCATCAATATCATCGATCGTCATCATCATCGTCATCATATCA
>NW_005434415.1:42203-44341 GCF_000315625.1 Guillardia theta CCMP2712
CCTCCTCCTCCTCCTCCTCCTCCCGCGACTTTCTCTTGGCTAATCACGATTATCATCTTCGTTGCCTGTCCTAGTAGACTTGCAGCATTTGTCTCAACCTTGCTATCTCGTCCCTACAAATCTCCATCTCCTCCTCCTCCTCCGAATGGTCCTCCTCCTCCTCCCTCTTCGTCTCCTCCTCCATCTTCGTCTCCTCCTCCCTCATCGTCTCCTCCTCCCTCCTCGCCTCCTCCTCCCTCCTCGCCTCCTCCTCCCTCCTCGCCTCCTCCTCCCTTCGCAGCTTCTCTTCCTCTTCACGTCTCTTTGTTGCCTTCGCATCCTCCCACAACTCAAACAGCCTGTGAGACACCCGACCGACTTCTTCCTCCTGCTGGCCAGTTAAGACCATGCGCGGTAAATCAGGAGGAGGAGGAGGAGGAGGAGGACGAGGAGGACGAGGACGAGGACGAGGACGAGGAGGAGGAGGAGGAGGAGGAGGACGAGGTGGAGGTGGAGGACGAGGACAAGGAGCAGAACCAACAAGGAAAGGCAGCAGGATCTGCACAAGGAGAAAGAGGAGAAGGAGAAGGAGCAGAGAGATCACCGCTTCATGGATTCGCTCGTCGATTAGCTTGATCTTCTGCCTCGTCGATTGGTCCTGTTGTTTCAACTCGTCACATGCAACGGAGGAGGAGGAGGAGGAGAAAGTGATGGTGGTGGAGGAGGAGGAGAACAAGGAGGAGAAAGGAGGAAGAAGAGAAGTGAGGGGGGAGGGAGGGGAAGGGGGAGCGGTGAATGGAGTTGTGATGGTGGTTGAGGAGGACGAAGGGAAGGGAGAAGACGAGGAGGACAAGGGTGTGATGGAGCAGCTGGTGGTGGTAACGCTCTAGTATCAGGATACCTCCTGAAAGTTTATCTCCTTCCTCGCAACCATTCTCTTCTTTTCCGTCAGCATCTCCTCCATCCCTTCTCTCATGTCCTGTTCTCGTACAGTTAGTACCTCCTCCTCCTTCCCCCCTCCTCCCTCTCTTCCACCTCTCCCTCATCTCCCTCCTTGCCCACCACCATCACCACCAACATCACTCCTCCTCCTCCTCCTCCTCCTCCTCCTTCTCCTCCCCTACCTTGGCATGGGAGCTCAGTCTTTCCGCTTCCTCGCACATCGTCTGGTATTTCTGCTCACAAGTGAGGAGGAGGAGGAGGAGGAGGAGGAGGAGCAGAAGGAGAAAGAGCAGGAGAAGGAGGAGGTGATAAGTTGAGCCTGCTGACCTCAAGCTGACGAGCGTCAGGCACCGGATTCTGAAGCAGCAAGTGAGAAAAGGGAGGGAAGAAGCAGGGAAGAAAAAGGTGCAGGAGAGTTACATGCGGGGAGGCGAGCGGTTGATTTTGCTGTAAGTTTTGTCTTCTCCTTCGCATCTGTTCCAGTCGGTCGAGGAGGAAGAGGCGGGAGGAGGAAGAAGAGGAGACGCCTCGCTCGACGTGCTCGACGTGGCCGAGGGACAAGTTCCCAGCAGCACAGAGGTCGCTTGCTACTCTGATGAAGATGGTTCGATCCTCGTCCGGGAGAGGGGGGGGCTGATAGTCGTCCGGGGAGAAGCAGGAGACGTCTAGATGCGAGTTAGTTTGTTGTTGCTGCTGCTGCTGCTGCTGCTGCTGCTGCTGCTGCTGCTGCAATGTGCTGCTCTCTTGAAAGATGCTGGTCAAGAGATCGAGGTCCTTCATGATGGAAGTGCCCCAGACGTTGGAGGAGGAGGCGTTGGAGGGAGAGTATGATGACGATGACTGGGTGAGATTGATTCAGATGCGAAGAGAAGAGCGGTTAAGGAAAGGAGGAGGAGGAGATGAAGAGTGGAGGAGGAAAGGAAAGAAGAGGAGGAGAGGAGAGGAGAGGAGAGGAGAACAACTTCTATCCTTTGAGGCCCCTAGGGAGGGACACAGAACAAACAGGCCCAACAACAAATCATCAGGTGTAGCAAACAATCATCTCCTCTACCCTCTCTCGTCACATGCAACGGAGGAGGAGGAGGAGGAGGAGGACGACGACGACGACGAGCAGGAGCAGGAGCAGGAGCAGGAGCAGCAGCAGCAGCAGCAGCAGGAGCAGCAGCAGCAGCAGCAGCAGGAGCAGCAGCAGGAGCAGCAGCAGGAGCAGCAGCAGG